>NC_138308.1:89456160-89613660 GCF_965601325.2 Salmo salar
TCATAAACAGCCATTCTTCAATCACAATACTGTCGCTGTACTATCACCCTCCATGACCCTGTCAGTGTGCATGTAGGACTCAAACATTCTCTAAACAGCCTAATTCATAATGTTAAAGGTTATTTTTCAGCTGCCTACTTCTCACTTAAAATGTAATTTATTTTTAATTTCAGTGGTTTGTACACTGAAAGGTGTTTTTCTGTTAAAGGTGCATTATACAACATTTCCACATGTAAAGCCAGATAAAAACTATTTTTACAACCAAAAGTCTTTCATTGGCTATTGTAACCTTTCATTTGACCTCTGCCAAATCGTCTTGGCCCGGTTGCATAAAACATCTTTAAAAAGTTAATTTCCCCCTTCTCTTTTCCCATAAAGTTTCCTTAAAGTTAAGTCAATTAAGTGAAAAAGTTAAAGGGTGCCCATGAGGACCCTGAAGTTCTTCATTCAGAATGGACATCAAAGTAAACAGCATATGTGGAGGTGAATGTTGCTTTCCTCTGGCCTGGTTTCAAAAGGAAAACCTCCACCAGCTAGGCAGCTAGCTAGCAGGCTAGCTACACAATGGAAGCTACACAGTCCATGGTTACAAAGCTAGCTGGCTACTCAGTTAGCTTGACGTGCTAGAAAGTAATAGAAATAATTTGGGGTTTTTTACTAAAAGAAATGTGTTTTATCATTTTCTGAATATTTGTTTCTCCCGTCTTGAATGTATCAGTTCTATTTTGCGATCTCCCAAATTAAAATGTGATCTCATTGAGGAGAGTTCAGTCAGTGAATTAGGTCATCTCCATGGTAACCAGAGACTCTTTCTGCTGTACATGCCTTCAAACTACCGTAAAACCCCTTAAGTATGCCCTTACCTAAGGAAAACATTTCAGGAGCTCTACGCAAAGCTGTCATCAAGGCAAAGGGCGGCTATTTGAAGAATCTCAAAAATAAAATATATTTTGATTTGTTTACACTTTTTTGGTTACTACATAATTCCATATGTGTTATTTAATAGTTTTGATGTGTTCACTATTATTCTACAATGTAGAAAATAGTCAAAATAAAGAAAAACCCTCTAAAACTTTTGACCGGATGTCTCATGGTCTGACAAACACTACTCTGGCTCTGCCACCTTTCAAAGCAGGTGAGGAAGGGCGATGCATCAGAAGATGCAGTGGTATTGAGATGCAGGCCATGCAAAACATCAGCTTAGACAGACAGATATCCATGGGGATGTTTGTATTATGTTAGATCTCCGCAGAGCACAACCCTTGTAGGCCAATGCACAGTTATGCATCCTAAACATTAGCCCCTCCCCCTACTCTGTGTCTTAGGCAGCTAATGGTATTATCAACTAATCACAGGCTTAACACACAGAGAGACAGACACAGAGACACAGACAGACACAGACACACAGAGACACACAGAGAGAGACACAGACAGAGACACAGACAGAGAGACAGACACACAGAGACACAGACACACAGAGACACACAGAGAGAGACACAGACAGAGACACAGACAGAGAGACAGACACACAGAGACACAGACACACAGACACAGAGAGACACAGACACAGAGAGACACAGACACAGAGAGACAGACACAGAGAGACAGGCAGAGAGAGAGACAGACACAGACAGAGAGACAGGCAGAGAGAGAGAGAGACACAGACAGATAGACAGGCAGAGAGAGAGACATACAGACAGAGAGACAGGCAGAGAGAGAGACAGATACAGACAGGCAGGCAGAGAGACAGGCAGAGAGACAGACAGACAGGCAGGCAGAGAGACAGACAGGCAGGCAGAGAGACAGGCAGGCAGGCAGAGAGACAGGCAGGCAGAGAGACAGGCAGGCAGGCAGAGAGACAGACAGGCAGGCAGAGAGACAGACAGGCAGGCAGAGAGACAGACAGGCAGGCAGAGAGACAGACAGGCAGGCAGAGAGACAGACAGGCAGGCAGAGAGACAGACAGGCAGGCAGAGAGACAGACAAGTATTTCTTGCTGTTATAAAGTCATTTTATGGGGAAAAACTAATTCTGATTGGCTGGGCCTGGCTCTCCATTTTTGTTCAGTATAGAAGATTCCTTCTTCCCTAAATTCAAACTGAAAAGTGCTACATTCACAGAACAATCAAACTAAGGTCTGATGTTAAAGAGTTGGCAGCACAGTACGTCACAGCTTGCCACAAGCTAAGGGAGGAAACATGGAAAATCACAGGCTTAACACACAGACAGACGGACAGACGGACGGACGGACAGACAGACGGACGGACGGACGGACGGACGGACGGACGAGCTAAGGGAGGAAACATGTAATGTAGCCTACTATTTTCTGTATAATAAGTAACTAAACAATATAAGTACCACCAGTCATTTATTGTTTGTCGAATTAGATTCTGAACATAAGCTATTACTTAAATGTTTGTATATTTCTTTGTTTTATACATTATGGTTTTATATGTACTATTCTTGTTTTTGTCGCCGTTCTTTTCATAATTTTTGTGTGCAACACTTCGCTTTGGTAACATTGCCCTCCGTGTTTCCAGTGGGTGGGCCCATGCCCTCCCAGGCCCTCCCATGGCTGCTCCCCTGCCCAGTCATGTGAAATCCATAGATTAGGGCCTAATGAATTTATTTCAATTGACCGATTTCATTATATGAACTGTAACTCAGTAAAATCATTGGAATTGTTGCAATTATATTTTTTGTTCAGTGAAAATACAATTTCTCCGACACACACAGACCCTAAATAGGCCTTTTGAATTTGACATTCAGAAGGACAAAAGGAGAGAGAGCGAGAGAAAGCAAGTGTGTGTGTCCATTTTGAAGCCAGCGATGCCAAAACACACACAGCGCAAACGTTAGCAACAACAAGTGTCTCTGCATTATCCCTCTCCATGTCCCGGTGTCTGTGTGTGTGTGGCTAATAAACTTAGCTAACATCACATTCCTATAGGGAGAGAGTTAAACTAGTAAAAACCTGCTCCTTTATCAAGACCATCTGTGGAGGATCAAAATACAAGGAGGAACGGCAATACAGTGAGGGAAGAGTAGTCTCACACACACACACACTACAGTGACACACACACTACAGTGACACACACACACTACAGTGACACACACACACACTACAGTGACACACACACACACACACACACACACACTACAGTGACACACACACACACTACAGTGACACACACACACACACTACAGTGACACACACACTACAGTGACACACACACACACACTACAGTGACACACACACTACAGTGACACACACACACACAAACACACACTACAGTGACACACACACACACACACACTACAGTCACACACACACACACACACACTACAGTCACACACACACACACACACTACAGTGACACACACACACACACACACACACTACAGTGACACACACACACACTACAGTGACACACACACACACACTACAGTGACACACACACACACACACTACAGTGACACACACACACACACACACACTAGTGACACACACACACTACAGTGACACACACACACTACAGTAACACACACACTACAGTAACACACACACACACACACACTACAGTAACACACACACACACACTACAGTAACACACACACACACACTACAGTAACACACACACTACAGTAACACACACACACTACAGTAACACACACACACACACTACAGTAACACACACACACACACTACAGTAACACACACACACACACTACAGTAACACACACACACTACAGTAACACACACACACACACACACACTACAGTAACACACACACACACACTACAGTGACACACACACTACAGTAACACACATTATGTTAACGACAATACCATCTTCTACTGGCTGACAAGGAATGCCCTTTACGGGGAGGTAGAATTCCTTTCCTTCCCATTCTGTATCTGTTTAGAAGTTGGATTAAATCTAATTGATGACATCACAATTCCGGCATAACGGACCCTGGCGAGTCTCAGGAAAACCAGAACAGTAACTAGGCTATTCTGCTGTCACTTTTAGACCAGGGATGAGGTCTCGTGGAGGGTTAGAGGTGCTAGAGGGCATGTCTAGGGCTGTCAGGAGTCGTTATCATGTCCTGGGCTCTTCAGAGTGCCACTAGTGGACATTCCAGTTTCATTCTGGGGGAAAAACCACATGGCACGTACCTAGAATGTACACACACACACACACACACACACACACACACCTCTATTATGCGTGGGAATACTTTGGAACAGATTTCAAAATCCCTTGGAGCTGATTTTGCTTCTGTTTTTTCAGCGTTTTATGTCCAACAATAAAAAAAGCTTTGGAGTAGATGTTTTCCCTTCGAGGCACATGGTAACCCAAGAATTTGATTACTCAACCAATTTCCTATTAGTCACCTCACCTCCTCCTATCTGGATGTGGGAGAACATTCACTCCCCAGCAAAGCCTACAACTATCACACAGTCATTCAACATCCTACAGCAGGATGGCCCACCACTGATTTTATTTGCCGTTTTCTGAGAATTACATTCTTTTTTTTGTAATATATATATATATATATATATATATATATATATATATATATATATATATATATATATATATATATATATATATATTTATATTGTTGGACATAAGACTGTAAAAACACCAGGAAATCAGCTCCAAGTGATTTTTGGAAAAATCTGTTCGCAAGTATTCCCACGCACAATAGAGAGACACGTGATCGTTTCCGCCCCACCGACTATCCGTTCAAGAAAATAAAAATCGTCGCGCGGCTGAATCTAGTTGATGATCCCTGTCCTAGAGAATATGAGAAAACATTCAGGCTTACCACAGTACACACACACTTTACAACAGTAAACAGCTAGCTAGCCTGTTAGTCACTAGGCTAATATACTCCTACATGACAAAATACCCTGGCTTTGACTCAGACAGGAGACTTTTACCTATGAGTAACAAAGGACACACTAACATACAAGTCTATATAGGCCTAATGAAGCTACACAGGAAGAGGCATTGCCATGGAAATGGCTGATAACACTACTTGAAGCAGTTGCTGTAACAGTAGTATTAGTATGGAAGTCTTACATCGTCGTATGCCATGGCATTGTTGAATACTCCTTTCTGATTGGTGTTCTAGAGCATGCATTATTTTCATATAAAGCATGGTATGTTTTGTTTGAGCTTCTTTTGAAAGCAAAAGTCAGGTTGGAAACAGTATTGGTATTGTTGAACTCGATTAACATAGTAGCAAGCTAGGACTGATGGTTTGGTAAACTAAACTAGCAAGTCTGTTTGGTTACCACGGTAACTACTGTAGCTATCTAGTATCAAATTTCAAATCAATCAAATGTATTTATAAAGCCCTTCTTACATCAGCTGATATCTCAAAGTGCTGTACAGAAACCCAGCCTAAAACCCCAAACAGCAAGCAATGCAGGTGTAGAAGCACGGTGGCTAGGAAAAACTCCCTAGAAAGGCAGGAACCTAGGAAGAAACCTAGAGAGGAACCAGGCTATGAGGGGTGGCCAGTCCTCTTCTGGCTGTGCCGGGTGGAGATTATAACAGAACATGGCCAAGATGTTCAAACGTTCATAGATGACCAGCAGGGTCAAATAATAATAATCGCAGTGGTTGTCGAGGGTGCAACAAGTAAACTTGCTAGCTACTTCAGTGGATGTTGAACACATTTCTACCGGCAAATGAACACATTTCAAATTATAACTAGGGGATCTATGCATTCTCTGGATAATAATGCAACTGTGGAAGGTCAGTTCCAACACACCGTCCACATCATTCATTATTTTCCCATAGAACGCATAGTCCCTGGTTGATTACCTGTTATATATTCATAGCAACTTATTATACAGCATTAAACCAATTAATGACAGCGGTATAATCTACATCCTACTAAAACATTCAAATTGATTTGACATAACATCTTGAGATTATATTAACATCTGTATGTATGTATTTACATCAGAGAGAGAGAGAGTGAGAGAGTTCAGGTTCAGGTTCAACACTAAACACACACACACACACACACACACACACTCGCGCACACACACACACACACACGAAAGGCGATCCAGTTGCCTGTGCACCTTCCTGCTTTAGGGCCAGTACACATTCTGTGTCTCAAATGGCACCATATTCCCTATAAAGTGCACTACTTTTGACCAGGGCTCAGGGTGCAATTTGGGATGAAGCATACACATGCCTACTGCTAGACCCATCTCATAAATAACTGTCAGTCTGAAAATAAAGCAGTAAATATAGATGTGAAATAGGAAAGGGCAGCTAGCCAGCGCTCTCAGCAGCAGCAGCTAGCCAGCGCTCTCAGCAGCAGCAGCTAGCCAGCGCTCTCAGCAGCAGCAGCTAGCCAGCGCTCTCAGCAGCAGCAGCTAGCCAGCGCTCTCAGCAGCAGCAGCTAGCCAGCGCTCTCAGCAGCAGCAGCTAGCCAGCGCTCTCAGCAGCAGCAGCTAGCCAGCGCTCTCAGCAGCAGCAGCTAGCCAACGCTCTCAGCAGCAGCAGCTAGCCAACGCTCTCAGCAGCAGCAGCTAGCCAACGCTCTCAGCAACAGCAGCAGCTAGCCAACGCTCTCAGCAGCAGCAGCTAGCCAACGCTCTCAGCAGCAGCAGCTAGCCAACGCTCTCAGCAGCAGCAGCTAGCCAACGCTCTCAGCAGCAGCAGCTAGCCAACGCTCTCAGCAGCAGCAGCTAGCCAACGCTCTCAGCAGCAGCTAGCCAACGCTCTCAGCAGCAGCCAGCCAACTACAGGACCTTAACTCAGCTCCAAGCAGCTCCAAGACCAATACAACTAGTAGGCTCACACTGTCACTCTATGAAGGAGGCCTTTGGATGTGGGATAGGACAGGGCGCAGCTAGCTAGCTAGCTAACACTCGCTACTCTATGTAAAAAGGTTTTGCTACAGCATTCCCTAATGAACAGGACCCAGTAGCCTACTTCCCTGTTTCAGAAGGTGCGCTGAAACGGGCCTGGCTGGCTGCTGAAGGCAGGTCACATTGAAGTGTATTCCTGTGATGATGGTGCGTTTCCTGTGGCTCTGTTCTATTGCTGTGGTGCCCCGACACACTGGGCCAATTAGAGCACATCAAAGACCCTCTGCATGACTCCACACACACATACACTAGTATGACAGTGGAAACACTTCAAACAGTGACAAGCTTTATTGGAGAAGAGAGTTGGTTTTTCTATGGAAAACCACATACACACACTACCCCACAGGACACCCACAAATGGAGTGTTGGTTTTCCAATGGAACAAAACTAAGGAAGGACCTCGCCCAGGAGGGCAGCAAGGAGTCAATGCAGTGAACACAAGCACTCTCTCTCTCTTTCTGGTGGAAACACACACACACACACGGGCAACTGCAGGTCAAGCTTTCTCCATAGTACCTGGTACTGTTTGACCCACTTTGGCACAAAGGCAAGGACCTGGGTCAATGAAGTGTGTGGAGTACAGTAGGTGAAAATCCCTCTCTTATCATTATTACCTTTTGCACTGCAGGGCATGCCGACAACTGGAGGGCCAGCACGCGCACACACAGACTAGTGTTCTCTATCCTGGGATTTACTGTATTACCAGCTTAATATAAACCCATTGGGTGTCTATCAGAATGCTAACAAAATTAGCACATGTACTAGCGAATTTCCATGGAGGCTGCTAGCTAAATATGCTAACGAGCGCAAACGGAAAAAGAAAAATTGCATAGACAGGCAGTCCAGCACATATAGTTATACATATATAGGTAGGAGCAACCGAATGTCCTTTTTGGTGAGTTTGGACATCTACAAGCGAATGTAAACAAGAGACATTGTGCAAATGAACAGTACTGGCTCTATAGTAGCAGGCACGCTGTGTCTGTGTGGAGTCTGGAGTCGCTACGGCAACGGTCCAGAAGATGGGGGAGGAGCAAACAGACGGACAACTGAGAGGAGAAGAAAAATGCAAGAAAATGAAAAGAGAGCGGTGGCAGATGACAGATAACTTCATGAACACGTCAAAAAACCAACACAATATGACGCCCCCGTCACCTTATTAAGTCACCCCACTTAGATATCGTGTCCCCTACGTTTAACTTGCTAGTTAATGCAGAATTATTAGATTTTCCAGGCAGAAAAAAAAAATAAACACAAATATCTTGCTGCATTTTTAAAAACGCATTTCTAAAATGCTTCTTATTGTAAGTTCTCCTCGGCATCAGACTAACTTTGTGCTTCTGTTGCACTTCTCCACGAATGGCTCTCTGACAGATGTGTAGCTGCTGTTCTCTGGTAGAATGCTACATCAACTTGAAGAACAACATTAGGAAATGTAGCTGGCTACATTCTATGATAAACATTAATATGATGGCCATGCATCATTTTTGCAAAACATACCTTGCTTTTTCACTGTAAACTCATTTAGCCTACTTGTGTGGCTGCCCGATGAAAATGAAGCTGTTTTCTGCTGAATGTGCTGCACTAATGTATTTTATGTGAAGGAAAACTACAGTTCCACGTCCCTGATCCTCTATTGAAGCAAAACAACACTTCACTTTCAATATAAAACCAGACCCCCGTCACTACACAGCTGGACTCACCTGCTCCTGCTTTCTCCCATTGTGCTCTTTACTAACACCTGACTGGCTCAACTGTTCTGGAGAACTACGGTGAGCTTCATGATGTAAAATAATGTGACAGGTGAAATGAAGAACGTGATCTGCTTTATCTCCTAACACGTTGCACAAACTAACTGCAGGTATTTACTTTAAAAAGTAGCTACAAATATTCAAATGCATAGAAAAACTTAGAAGAAATTGTTTCAACAGTATTGACGGTATCAAAAAACCCTCCTGTGGCTATATCCAAACACCCCGGTATACGGTATACCGCCCAAGCCTCACAGACACACAGACCACACACACAACTTACTCACCGCACCACCCACAATCCCTCTGTCACTCACCCTTGGACGTGGCAGTCATCCCGTCTGACTTGATGAAGTCTATACTGCCATAGGCTCCGTTGTCCTCCGCTACTGGCACAGTCAGGTTACTGGCTTGGGGGGCGTTGGGGGTCGCCCCGGTACCATGCCCGGTGCCTCCCTGCTGCTGCTGGGGTACGGGTAGAGGGTTAGAGTCCCGGTCCTCTCTCAGCTCCAGGGCGATGTAGTTGAGTCCGTTCTGATACCCCACAGACATGTTCCTGCACATCCGACCCCCAGGAGGACACACAGATGAGGCTGAGGCCATGCCCAGATCAGAAGGCCCTGGACGGGCAGGGAGAACGGCCGAGTCCCCCCCTACCCCCTCAACACACATCCACACACTGTCAAAGGAGCCAGAGCCGGTCCACTTGGAGCTCTCGGCCAGATGAGCTACGTTGAGGGCTGAGCCCGAGGAGGGGTTGGCTGAGCCCAAGGAGGGGTTGGCTGAGCCCAAGGAGGGGTTGGCTGAGCCCAAGGAGGGGTTGGCTGAGCCCAAGGAGGGGTTGGGGTTGGAGCTTGGGGCTCCGCCTCCTCCGGAGGTGGAGGATGAGGAAAACGTTTCGGAGCTGTGTCGGCGTCGCCCCTGGGGGTCCGCGCGTACCACCTTGATGGGCTCAGGCTGGGGGCTGGAGGAGGGAGGGGAGGCAGAGGTTAAGGTGGGGGGGTAGCAGCTCTCCATCAAACACAGGTGCTGCAGCATGGCCGTGGGACTACTCCGTAACCCCCGCGACTCCTCACCCCTGCTGAGGTTAAAGGTCATATCTGTGTAGTCATCTGTCCCCGTCCTCCATCGAGCTCCAGAAGAATCAGGGGCCCCACTCACGGAGGCCCCAGCGGCAAGAGGTCGGATGTAGCTGGGTGGGTTCCAGGGAGCCACCAGTGAGGGTCTGGGAGACTTGTTCTTAGCCAGGCGTCCTCCATCATCACCCCCACCCCCCACCTCTACACTCATATAGTCCTGGTTCTGAGGATGGGGAGGGGAGCGGCGCTGTTCAGCAGAGCCCACCGAGGGTGAGCCATCCTGGGCAGAAAGGGGGCAGGACGTTGGGGGTCCGTAGCGGCCCCCAAACTCGATGTTGATGTACTCTCCAGGGCTGGAGAGTACCTCGACGGCGTCCGGCTCGCTGACCCTCAGTGACCCGTGGAAGCTGCGGCGCCCTAGGGGGAGGCGGTTGGGCCGGACCGGGATCGTCCGACGGTCACCGTTAGCCGCTTGGTGGTGCACCCCGTAGGGAGGGGGCGGGTAGGCGTGAGGGAGGATGTGAGGGGTGTCTGACCCCCCACTACCAACACCCCTCGTCGTCACGCCCCTCTCGGCGACGTTGCCGGTAGCAACCTGGGAGTAGACTGGTTTCGCCGGGGAGCTCATGGGTACATAGTCATCATGCGCTCTCTGTTCCCTCTCTCTCTGTTCCCTCTCTCTCTGTTCCCTCTCTCTCTGTTCCCTCTCTCTCTGTTCCCTCTCTCTCTGTTCCCTCTCTCTCTGTTCCCTCTCTCTCGCAGCGGGGGCCTTGTAGGAGCGAGGCAGGGAGAAGTAGGGGCTGTAGCTGTATGATTTGGGGTCTCTCCCTTCAGGGTTGCTCAGTGCGTAGTATCCCCCCTCGTTGCAGAACTTCCGTCCCCCTGCCGCGTCCCCTCCAACTCCTCCACTACTGCTGTACGACATGTCCATGTACTCTCCATTCTCGGGCCGCTCCACTATACTACCAGAACTACTGACACTACCTCCACCCAGACCCATGTTACTGCTACTGCTGTGGGGGCTGGGGGAGGCCTGGACTGGGGAAGAGGAGCTCCGCCCCCCTGGTAGCATCATCATGTAGCCACGGTGGTCTGTGGGCTGTTGGACTGAGCGGGGGGCCTGGGGAGAGTGGGAGGGCTGGGGCTGGTGGTGGTGAAGAGAGGGGGAGCTGGGTTGCATAGGCATGTAGTCCGGTGCGTCACAGGGTGAGGCTGCCACCCCACACAACATGGGCATGTAGCCGCTGTCCTCCTTGGCCGAAAGAGGGGGTCGGCCCTGGCTGTGCTCGGAGCAGGAGCTGTAGTCAGAGCGGAGGGAAGAAGAAGAGGAGGAAGGCTGGGTGATGCTGTCGGTGCGGACGAGAGACAGGGCCTCTCCCACGGACACCGACTCGTCCAGCGAGAAGGTGGTCTGGGTCATCTTCTGGTACACCGTCACGCCACTGCTGCCGCCGGCAACAACCCCCTGACCCCCGGGCCGCGTGAACGAGTGGGCCCGTCTCCTCAGGGACCTGTCGTCATCCGTCGACGTGCTCTCGTCCCGGTTGGGGGTCTCCGCGCTGCCAGAACTACTCCCTCCACCGCTGGCGGCTCCGAACACCTCGCGGTGCCAGCCCATGGCCATGTAGTCGCTCATGCAGTTCTCCTCTCTGATTGGTGGGGTGTTGCCAAGAGAATCAGGAGTGTTGCTCCGGACCCTGAAGTAGCGGAAGTCCCCAGGGCTGGAGCCGTACTCGTCTGAGGAGTTGAAGCCTCCGTCGGAGGGGGAACCGCAGATGGATGCTGAGGAGGGCCGGGTGAGGGTATCGGAGACCGAGCCGTGCCCGCTGCTGCTGGACACGCTGACGGGGGAGGTGGTGGAGGGAAAGTGGGAGACGGGGAGCGAGGCGGAGCGAGCGTGGTAGGTGGACCCTGGTATCGCCCTGGCGTAGCGCCCTACAACCCCGGTGCTCCCGGTATTCCCTGCCCCTACCCCGCCCTCCTGGCGCCCCAGGTGTATCCGGGCAGTGTTCAGGTGGATCAGGCTGCCGGTAACGGATCGGAATGGCCGGTTCATAGTCCCCTCACCCTCGCTCGATGTTCGGAAGCGATAGCCGCTGGCGCCAGAGCTCTTACTCGATGGCGGCGTCCCAACCACCGACTCGGTCCTGGAGCGGCGCTGGAGACCTGTCTGGCTTGGAGGCAGGTTACCTAGGTGACGGCGGGTGGTGATAAAAGCGATGGGGTTGGAGCCAGAGGATTGGCTCTTGCTCCTGGGGCGGATCTCTGCGAAGGCCTTCAGAGCCTTCATGGTCTCCAGGATGGTCTCGTGCATGTTCTGGGCCACTACAGAGTCATCTACCTGCATCCATATCTCCCCAGGGCCTATAGAAGACGACCGACCCACCTCCATGAAGAAGAAGCTTTCTGAGTGTCCACAGCGTCTGATGTTCATCAACTGAAGGTTGACACACGGTGTCTCAGAGTTTAGTTTGACCAGGTGGATAGTTTTAGTAGAGAGGCATAAACGATACACACCTGTGAGGTTCTTGGTCTGACCCAGCCCTTTGGGTTTCACGTTCACCTGCCACACCTCTTTGAAAACCGTACCTGGTGTGACTGTACCATAACCATCATCCAACTCGTCCGAGTCTAGATGCCCCCTTTTCCCCTCACTCATCAGTTCACTCAGGGCTACGTACCAATCATCTTGTTCCTGCTCGTTTTCAGCTACAATAGCAAAGTATTCATCCTTAGTGTAGAGGGCTATGAGGTGTTTGTTTTTGGAATCTGCTCTTTTATTGACAGTGAAGCACTGATACAGATAGATCACCCTTTTCGGGGGAGAAGCGGCGACCGTACCGTTTGCAGCTGCCGCAGCAGCAGACCGCAGGCTATTACGGAATTTTTTCTCGCTGTCATAGTACTCCAACCGACTGAGGCCTAGGTGGCTGGCCGCCCTCAGCACGAAAAACCTCTTGTGGCCGTGTTTCTGTTTCCGCAGATAGCCACACTTCTGAATGTCGTCCACTACACCTTCTGAGGTAGCCACGCTAACATTAGCATTCGCGGCTAGTTGTATCGCGGCTGACGCCGCGTTTACCGACGCAGCGAGTGCGTGGTGGCTAGCAGCGGGGTCCTGCTGTACCAGGTTCAAAGACGATGACGAGGCTTTCCTTACCGGGGACTCCGTGATGTTTTCAACAGAGAGATGATGCTCCGTCGCCGCCTGGTAGTGGTGCGACAGCGGGTGTTGTTGTTCTTTGGGCAGCGAGGTCTGGGGGTAGTGATGGTGGCTGGAGGGCGGCAAGTGCTGATGGAAACGAGCTCCGCTGGCCCCGACGCCACCGATATTCAATAACGGGGAAGGGGGTTCCCCGACCGAGGTGTCTCCATCATTGGTTGCCGCTGGTTTCGTCCCGATGCCCCTCTGTTGCGTCTCCACTAACAACATAGCAGCTTTGCTTTCTTGGTAATTCGTGAAATTTGCCATTTAGAGAGCACAACCAAAGGTCACTTTACCTAAACCGTGCTGTGGACCTAGACCCCATTCTTGTTTTGGAGACGGGCTCCGACTGGCGCTGCTGTGTTGTGCTGTGGCTACACAGCACGATGGTTGGCTACAATACAAGCGTAAATGTATGTTGGTTCTGTTTGAAAACGGCCGGTCCAGGCCTCTTTGTCACAAAACAGGTATCCAATGTACGCTTTTAGGAAAAGAAGCCCATCGTGTGAAACATTTCCACGTTCAACCCCGTTTCTATAATCGTTAGCTCCCAAGCTAGCAATCAGTCCCCTTCTCCCTCTGTACACAACTCTACCGAGCGGAGCACAAACAACACGTGACTTGCGCGTACCCATAAGCAGGAGGAACAATGAGCGAGTCGGGGCTTCTCATTGGACGTTCAGCGAGATTGACAGGAACTGACAGGTAAAAGAGCCAATAATTGAGGGTGATTCGTGTTTTACGTCAATACGGTCGACTAATGATATCGCACGGAGTTTCATTGAGGTAAAAAGAGGAGGGTACGTTTTTGTGATGATCGACATATGACTGGCCAATGATCATCGGTAGAGTGATAGGCGTTCGTTGATGCTACCACTCTCATTGGACAATATGGTTAATTGACGCCGAGGTTATCTAATCACAGTGTGACCACATGGACCAATGGCTGTGCTGTTTTAGTTTGCAAGTTTCATATTGCAAGTTTCTCCTCTGCTACTTACTTGTAGGCATTGAAGGCCAAATATGCCCTAAAACATTTCCTTATCTCCTACCCCTTTGGTATACTTTGCAGATCCCAAAGAACTGGATAGGTGTAAGCAACATGGCAGTGACTACCCTAAATCCATTGGAATGCTATGAATACCACCTATCTGTATTTCAGGGCCAATATTCGTAATGCGCCTAAGAGTTAGTTAACCTTTATTTAACTAGGCAAGTCAGATAAGAACAAATTCTTATTTACATTGACGGCCGTTGGCCATCTTATTCATCCCTTTACGTTTGTGTGTATAAGGTAGTCGTTGTGAATTTGTTAGATTACTTGTTAGATATTACTGCACTGTCGGAACTAGAAGCACAAGCATTTCGCTACACTCGCATTAACATCTGTTAACCATGTGTATGTGACCAATACAATTTGATTTGATTTGATTTGAAAAGGCAAAAGGCCTCCTGCTGGAACGAGGCTGGGAGTAAAACATTTAAATAAATAAAATAAAAATATAGGACAAAACACACATTACGACGAGTAAAGGTGCTGATCTAGGAACAGGCCATCCATCTCCATAATCATATTAAAAAAGATCAGCTCTCCTGCTCTGAGACGCTTTATGCGCGACCCCTGGGTCACAGTGGGTGTTTTGAAATCTATTCATATTGTTTTGTTTTTCTGCATTCCTTTTATGATTCATTATTTGCTTGCTGTAGTGGTGTGACTCCTCATGACTCAGCAATCTTGGCTAGGTATTTATTCAGGCGCTTAAGAAATAATTTACCTGTGCCCTGTCTGGTCAAGCCCCTGAGAGACAGGGATGGGTGTAACGCATCATAATAAGTTATTAATTCTATCCAAACACCTCACTTGTTAAAGAGGCAATCAGCAGTTAAAACAATAACAAAGTTTACTCCCCAACACTGTTTCCTTACAAAGCAAGGAGATTGGGCTGGAGAAAAGTAACCACTCTCAAATTCAAAGACAGGGCTATGGATGCAAGGACTGACCATCCATGATATGAAAATTATAGTTTTAATCATGTTTTTAGGCTATACTGATTGGCCCTTTAAGTAAATACACAACAGTAGTGTCTTCGGTCATAATGTGAATAGGGGCTCCATTCAATCAGATCTGCTTTGACGGTGTCTGAGGTACAACTGGCTTTCTGCATTATCAACTAAAGCGGACATTGCCATTGGCTGCACAGAGTCACATTGACATAAATCCCATGCAGCCTTATTTACAAATTCTAACACTGTAATGTGAGATGTAATCTACACCTCCATTAGGAACACTGGAATTTGAGATGTAATCTACACCTCCATTAAGAACACTGGAATGTAAAATGTAATCTACACCTCCATTAAGAACACTGGAATGTAAAATGTAATCTACACCTCCGTTAAGAACACTGGAATGTAAAATGTAATCTACACCTCCGTTAAGAACACTGTAATGTGAGATGTAATCTACACCTCCATTAGGATGATAGAAAACCTCATTATTTCGTTGAATGATTTTTTAATTTTAGCGTAATTGTTTCTATATAGTCCACACAAGGATTCCCTAACTGGCAGCCTGTGGACCGAATTTGGCCCACAGGTGTTTTTATTTGGCCCCCAAGTTTTTTTAGCAAAAAAAAACAAATATTTGTATTTTTTATTGTTGGACATAAAACACTAGGATATCATCTCCAATTGATTTTAATTTAAGAAATCTGTTCCCAAGTATTTCCCTGCATAATAGAAAGACACCTGATCATTTAACATAAGCAAGGTTTGAAATGATTATGTTTTAGTAAAACAATATATCTGTTTGGGCTTCTTGCAGTCAATTTGAAGTCTACAAATTATTTGTAATTATGTTCCAGCACGTCACTGAATCTAGTTGATGATCCCTGGCCTACACTTTCTCCTTCTGAACTTCTAACGCGAGTGGGGTCGGGTGTGGCTTTGTGACAATGATCGCAAGAGCAACTGCTCAGCGAGTTGATTTGACGGCTCCAATGCAGTTCCACTCCCTCTGACACCACCAAAACATCTGCTATCTTTGGTTAACAGTTAATCTCATTGAATCTATGTCTAGATTATGGGAACATTGCAACAATTGTTTCAAAATATTAGTCATTTTTTAGAAGTCATTTTAAGATAAGAGTTTTAAGAGACGATTCTGTGCAATTGATTCAGCGAGAGATTTTCTGATAACATATAAGGCATGATACCAAGTAACTTTTTATTTAATTAAATAGTCACTACCCTGTCTATGCTTTTTTTATTTCTTCCCTTCAGTATTGCAGGGGCGCCGTTTACTGGTTACCTTAGTGCATTACTGTAGGTCTGCTTCCCGTTGTGCTTTAGGTGTGATGCCATTTTACAAAAATGGGACCCCCCAAAATGTTTTAAAATACGGTAATTTGACTAATTAAGAAATACTTTGAGCAATAAAAATGCAATTGGGTGTACTTTATGATTGTATTCTTATCTTTTAGTATTTCTTAATATTGTTGCATTTTCGAAAAGGAACCTTCAAGGAAGCATTTCGTTGGAAGTGTATACCATGTACATACGACTAATACAACTTCACACTGTTCTGTATTGTTGGGTTATTTTTTCCCCAAAATGCATGAACATATCGCTGAAATAGAACAGTGGTGGATGGGTTTCCTCAAGCGGGAGAGATACTAAACTGCACAGAATAGTATTAGTAGTTTACCTCATTTCCATATTTACACATATCATGCTATACCTCCCTGCCCAGTCCTCACCCGCCTCCCTTTCTCCTCCCTCCCCTTTCCCTCCATCCTCCCCTTTCAACCCCCCTCCTCGCACACCACTAAACCCCAGATGACATAACAGTTCCCTAGATGAAAGCACTCTAGTCTCCTCTCTTTTATGCATCACATTTCAATATAGTTAATTGATCATGTCAAACCGGTGTGTTTAGTGCTGGGCAGGAACTAAAACCTGCAAACCTCATATTTTTGCTCTGCTCACTCAGAAGTACAGTAAATGGTACTGTACTGTTGACACCCGTGGAGGCTGGGTGGGAGAAGCTATAGGACGACTGTCTCATTGTAATGGTTGGAATGGAATTCATTTCTCAGTTGGTAGAGCATGCTGCAAGCACCAGGGTTGTGGGTTTGATTCCCATGGTGGACCAGAACGATTTATTTTTTATTTTTAAATCTATGCAGTCACTACTGTAAATCGCTCTTAGTCTGCTAAATGACTCAAATGTAAAATGAAAGCATATGGAAACTATCTTCCATTCCAACCATTACAATCAGCTCCTACCACCTGCCTCTACTAGTAGACGGAAACATATTCCCAGGCAGCAGTGTATTATCATATAATGTAGTGCCTGGCTGTAACAAAAACCTGCAAAACCCAGTAGAATCTGGAACCCTGATTTACAGTAAATGGTACTGTACTGTGGATTGATATATATTCCCAGGCACCATATCTCTATGAGCAGGTTTATAGTGGGATTACAATCCGGCCCCTCCTGTACATGATGTTCTAGGAGCAGACAGACTGGTCGGGACAGGAATAGAGCAGTAGATAATCCCAATCCCAGTTGCATTCTGGGTCCCCATCTGATGCATCTGCTCTATCTGCCATTAGAGGGCGTTGTAGTCGAATTAAAACTGTTTTGGTGAGACTAAAGGGACTTTTTTGGCACGCAAACCGACTAGCCCAAATTTTAAACTGATCCTAGCCTTAAGCCTAGCCTTAACCCTGGCTCTAACGTAATTATAACCTATTCTAAAATTAAAGATTGGTTTGCATGTCAGAAGTCCCTTTTAATCTCTACCGGTTAAAACCTGTGACATGTGGAGTGGGGACAGTACATGGGAGAAGGGTAGAGTAAGTTACCTCTGCTAACCACCGATACAAATTGTTTTCATAATTGATAAGGCTAATAGGTTTACCTCTGTGTATCTAATTTGAATGCCATTCAGAATACCAAAAATACAGTATTTGTGATCTAGCAAATACGTTTATTGTAACCGTGTGCCGTCTTTTCATCATTGAACTATATAACCACACTGTAGACCTACATATTGTCTGTCACATTTGGGGCATGAAAGTGCATTATTGTGGGTTAACTGACCAGTAGTGACAATTTTCACATTTGTATTGCAAGCCATGCTAACAAGTTACAGTACACAATTATACATGAATACAATCAACACCAGTAAACAAACAAAATATTATATCATCTTGAATTGGTTATAATACAGGCATGTTGAAAAATGATGATGGAAAGAATCATTCAGAAAGACATCCGTATAGGAATGTTTGTGCGTCATCAGAATGTATTTTTTTGTATTTTAGCCTAGTGGTTAGTGTTGAACTTGTAACCGAAAGGTTGCAAGATCGAATCCCTGAGCTGACAAGGTAAAAATCTGTCGTTCTGCCCCTGAACAAGGCAGTTAACCCCACTGTTCCTAGGCCGTCATTGAAAATAAGAATTTGTTCTTAACTGACTTGTTTGTGTGTCATCAGAGTGTATATTTGATGGATTGTCTCTCACATATATATACTCATTCATTTAAACATCTCAAGCCTTTTGTGAGTGATTTCACAGATGTGTTATACATGTTACAGAAACGTTTCACTTATACGGGGATTTTTACATATGTAGCGACCCGTCACTGACCCATCATATTTTTTGTAATTGTTGTTTTTTTGCACTACATTGTTGGGAAAATAGCTCGTAAGTAAACCTACACCTGTTGTATTCAGTGCATGTGACAAATACAATTTGATTTGACCTATGCGGTTCAGAATTCTGGGAGAGTTTTGCTGGAGTTTTCCTGGAAGAGTCTGAGGTTTACATTAAAGAACATCAACATAACACAACATGCAAGAACAAGAAAAAGCAAAGCTGGCGTTTCAGTAAGTCAGCAGACGGACAGAGTGTGCTTCCTCGAAACGTGGGACTGCAGGGAGCATGACGATCAAGAGAGACTGTTTCGTCAGGGCGCGAAGAGAGGAGGATGAGAAGGAGGAAATTAGGAGGAGAAGAAAAGTAGGAAGAGGCTTTGAGCAAAGCGTTCATGGGAGACCAAGCGAGTAGACTCACTGGACAGATCCGATCCGTGGTTTACTGAGTAATAGTCCTACTGATAGTTCTAATAATAGTCCCTGGCCCAGGTGACTCATCGTCCTACCGTCCGGCAAGATGCTTCATATTTAAAACAAGCTGCAGTAATCTCTACACAGCACATCCTTTCACTTCCCCTCCCCCGTCACACACACACACACAGGCGCATGCAGACGCAGGAGCACGCACACACTGTTGCTTGGGCAATGCATGACCAGACACTTGTAAGTGCCCCTTTCTGAATATTCACCAATAACTTGCAGATGCAAACTTGTCACTGGGTCCTCTCCCTCCCTGCTGTTCCCTCCTCGTTGACCATGGAGCGACAGTAAGGATTGGTGGTCCTCATTGGTCTGCCACAAGTTCCATTGATTCAAAATGGAGTCAAAATATGCCTTTGCTGTAGCTCCCATGATGCCTCTTTCTGGCTAGGGTCAAAGGTCAGTGGTGGTGCGTCATGAAGTCTGATTGGTCAGTGGTGGTGCATCATGACGTTGTCGTCGTCCACCATAGTAACCATAGCCACCGTTCTGACAGTGGAGATCTTCTTCACAGCCTTCTGGAGGAGCAGCTTGAAGTCCTTGATCTCCTGGACAGACCTGGAACACACAAAATACAACAAAGAGAGAGAGAGAGATTTAGCCCAGAGTGTTTCCACCTAACAGTGGCTTACACTAGGGGTCAGTCAGTTCCAGGCCTCGACGTCCAGCCGCAGTACTGCTGGTCAGAATCAGACCTGGGACACCAAGCGACTAGACTCACTGGTGACATTTAAGAATACATCAAATAACTATCAGGGAGAAGCAGTACTGTGGACCCAGTTAAGGGTTCATACGTTTCATGAAACACCAACTCTGTTCAATATCATATAAACATTATAGTGGTATTGGCATCAAATGATAAATATGTAACTACGACACAAAAAGTTAGTGAGTTTTTAGGAACAAAACTTAAGGGACAAACAGAGACAACATACAACATATAAAGACCGCGTAACATACAGTACAAACAACAACATATCTGGGATTCCACACTGTAGGCAGCAGTCTATCTAGGCAGCTCACATAACATATGAACTACATGGTATCTACCTGTTCCAGCTCACATAACATATGAACTATATCGTATCTACCTGTCCCAGCTCACATAACATAGTAACTATATAGTATCTACCTGTTCCAGCTCACATAACATATTAACTACATGGTATCTACCTGTTCCAGCTCACATAACATATGAACTATATCGTATCTACCTGTCCCAGCTCACATAACATAGTAACTATATAGTATCTACCTGTTCCAGCTCACATAACATATTAACTACATGGTATCTACCTGTTCCAGCTCACATAACATATTAACTATGGTAGCTACCTGTCCCAGCTCACATAACATATTAACTATGGTAGCTACCTGTTCCAGCTCACATAACATATTAACTATGGTAGCTACCTGTCCCAGCTCACATAACATAGTAACTATATAGTATCTACCTGTCCCAGCTCACATAACATATGAACTACATGGTATCTACCTGTCCCAGCTCACATAACATATGAACTACATGGTATCTACCTGTTCCAGCTCACATAACATATTAACTATGGTAGCTACCTGTCCCAGCTCACATAACATATTAACTATGGTAGCTACCTGTCCCAGCTCACATAACATAGTAACTATATCGTATCTACCTGTCCCAGCTCACATAACATATTAACTATATAGTATCTACCTGTTCCAGCTCACATAACATATTAACTATATCGTATCTACCTGTCCCAGCTCACATAACATATTAACTATGGTAGCTACCTGTCCCAGCTCACATAACATATTAACTATATCGTATCTACCTGTCCCAGCTCACATAACATAGTAACTATGGTAGCTACCTGTCCCAGCTCACATAACATAGTAACTATATAGTATCTACCTGTCCCAGCTCACATAACATAGTAACTATATAGTATCTACCTGTCCCAGCTCACATAACATATTAACTATGGTAGCTACCTGTCCCAGCTCACATAACATAGTAACTATATAGTATCTACCTGTCCCAGCTCACATAACATAGTAACTATATAGTATCTACCTGTCCCAGCTCACATAACATATTAACTATATCGTATCTACCTGTCCCAGCTCACATAACATATTAACTATATCGTATCTACCTGTCCCAGCTCACATAACATATTAACTATGGTAGCTACCTGTCCCAGCTCACATAACATAGTAACTATATAGTATCTACCTGTCCCAGCTCACATAACATATTAACTATGGTAGCTACCTGTCCCAGCTCACATAACATATGAACTACATGGTATCTACCTGTTCCAGCTCACATAACATATTAACTATATCGTATCTACCTGTCCCAGCTCACATAACATATTAACTATGGTAGCTACCTGTCCCAGCTCACATAACATAGTAACTATATAGTATCTACCTGTCCCAGCTCACATAACATATTAACTATGGTAGCTACCTGTCCCAGCTCACATAACATAGTAACTATATAGTATCTACCTGTCCCAGCTCACATAACATAGTAACTATATAGTAGCTACCTGTCCCAGCTCACATAACATAGTAACTATATAGTATCTACCTGTCCCAGCTCACATAACATAGTAACTATATAGTGTCTACCTGTCCCAGCTCACATAACATAGTAACTATATAGTAGCTACCTGTCCCAGCTCACATAACATAGTAACTATATAGTATCTACCTGTCCCAGCTCACATAACATAGTAACTATATAGTATCTACCTGTCCCAGCTCACATAACATATTAACTATATAGTATCTACCTGTCCCAGCTCACATAACATAGTAACTATATAGTATCTACCTGTCCCAGCTCACATAACATAGTAACTATATAGTATCTACCTGTCCCAGCTCACATAACATAGTAACTATATAGTATCTACCTGTCCCAGCTCACATAACATATTAACTATGGTAGCTACCTGTCCCAGCTCACATAACATATTAACTATATAGTATCTACCTGTCCCAGCTCACATAACATATTAACTATATAGTATCTACCTGTCCCAGCTCACATAACATAGTAACTATATAGTATCTACCTGTCCCAGCTCACATAACATATTAACTATATAGTAGCTACCTGTCACAGCTCACATAACATATTAACTATATAGTATCTACCTGTCCCAACTCACATAACATAGTAACTATATAGTATATACCTGTCCCAACTCACATAACATAGTAACTATATGGTATCTACCTGTCCCAGCTCACATAACATAGTAACTATATAGTATCTACCTGTCCCAGCTCACATAACATATTAACTATATAGTATCTTCCTGTCCCAGCTCACATAACATATTAACTATATAGTATCTACCTGTCCCAACTCACATAACATAGTAACTATATAGTATCTACCTGTCCCAACTCACATAACATAGTAACTATATGGTATCTACCTGTCCCAGCTCACATAACATAGTAACTATATAGTATCTACCTGTCCCAGCTCACATAACATATTAACTATATAGTATCTACCTGTCCCAGCTCACATAACATAGTAACTATATAGTATCTACCTGTCCCAGCTCACATATTAACTATATAGTATCTACCTGTCCCAGCTCACATAACATATTAACTATATAGTATCTACCTGTCCCAGCTCACATAACATAGTAACTATATAGTATCTACCTGTCCCAGCTCACATATTAACTATATAGTATCTACCTGTCCCAGCTCACATAACATATTAACTATATAGTATCTACCTGTCCCAGCTCACATAACATAGTAACTATATAGTATCTACCTGTCCCAGCTCACATAACATATTAACTATATAGTATCTACCTGTCCCAGCTCACATAACATAGTAACTATATAGTATCTACCTGTCCCAGCTCACATAACATAGTAACTATATAGTATCTACCTGTCCCAGCTCACATAACATAGTAACTATATAGTATCTACCTGTCCCAGCTCACATAACATATTAACTATATAGTATCTACCTGTCCCAGCTCACATAACATAGTAACTATATAGTATCTACCTGTCCCAGCTCACATAACATATTAACTATATAGTATCTACCTGTCCCAGCTCACATAACATATTAACTATATAGTATCTACCTGTCCCAACTCACATAACATATTAACTATGGTATCTACCTGTCCCAGCTCACATAACATATTAACTATGGTATCTACCTGTCCCAGCTCACATAACATATTAACTCTATAGTATCTACCTGTCCCAGCTCACATAACATGGTAACTATATAGTATCTACCTGTCCCAGCTCACATATTAACTATATAGTATCTACCTGTCCCAGCTCACATAACATATTAACTATATAGTATCTACCTGTCCCAGCTCACATATTAACTATATAGTATCTACCTGTCCCAGCTCACATAACATAGTAACTATATAGTATCTACCTGTCCCCGCTCACATAACATATTAACTATATAGTATCTACCTGTCCCAGCTCACATAACATAGTAACTATATAGTATCTACCTGTCCCAGCTCACATAACATATTAACTATGGTATCTACCTGTCCCAGCTCACATAACATATTAACTATGGTATCTACCTGTCCCAGCTCACATCACATATTAACTATATAGTATCTACCTGTCCCAGCTCACATAACATAGTAACTATATAGTATCTACCTGTCCCAGCTCACATAACATATTAACTATATAGGGTCTACCTGTCCCAGCTCACATAACATGGTAACTATATAGTATCTACCTGTCCCAGCTCACATATTAACTATATAGTATCTACCTGTCCCAGCTCACATAACATATTAACTATATAGTATCTACCTGTCCCAGCTCACATATTAACTATATAGTATCTACCTGTCCCAGCTCACATAACATAGTAACTATATAGTATCTACCTGTCCCAGCTCACATAACATAGTAACTATATAGTATCTACCTGTCCCCGCTCACATAACATATTAACTATATAGTATCTACCTGTCCCAGCTCACATAACATAGTAACTATATAGTATCTACCTGTCCCAGCTCACATAACATATTAACTATATAGTATCTGCCTGTCCCAGCTCACATAACATATTAACTATATAGTATCTACCTGTCGCAGCTCACATAACATAGTAACTATATAGTATCTACCTGTCCCAGCCAACATATTAACTATATGGTAGGTACGTGTCCCAGATGTATCAAGATCTCTGCCCTCCCAGGGGTAGTTATGATAGGATCAGGATTATGTGCTCTATTACAAAACACATTAGTGTTCTCATACCAGTATATTAGCTAAAATTATAGTGAAATACTCAGAATCAAATCTTCACATATCACTGTTTACAAGTGAAACTTAGGCCGGGATTGAATCAAAAGTGCATTGTCGAAAACGCACATTTCATTGAATCCCGGCCTTAAACTTGTAAAGTAGAAGAACTGATTTGATCAGTGACCAACAAATGAATATAAACGATGTTGAGTGGTAAACCAAACCAGGTTTGATTGAGTTTTATTTATTGAACCTTGATCTAACCAGGCAAGTCAGGTAAGAACAAATTGTTATGTACAATGACCGCCTGGCAAGTCCCAAACTACAGCAAGTAAAAACGTCACCAAACAAGTAATGTTATACATTTTCCATGCATAACATTACCTTATGTAATTCAGTTATTCTTCTTTGTAAGCTGTTGCAGTTTCTCAGCTTTTTTCTTCTTGTACCTCGCTATCTCCTCCATCTGCAGGCCATGAGCCATTTGCCTGTGGAAAACGAATCGGACACAGAGGCAGGATCAACAAGAAAAGGCACAGACAGTGGAGGAGTGACGGCGGAGGGAAGGGAGGAAGGCGTTCCTTACCCTTTCTTGAATTCAGGGGGGACGGGGAGAGGTTTCTCAAAGTTGTCCTTCCCTATGAGCCAGTAGGTCTCCTCTGTTCCTCCTTTTCCCTGCGGAGAGGAGAGAGTATAGGAGGAAAGGATAGGGAGAGGAGAGAGTGAGAGACAGAGAGTTCAGTAGGGAGTTTCTAGAGAGTTCTTGGTAGTTCTAGAGAGTTCTTGGTAGTTCTAGGGAGTTCTTGGTAGTTCTAGAGAGTTCTTGGTAGTTCTAGAGAGTTCTTGGTAGTTCTAGGGAGTTCTTGGTAGTTCTAGAGAGTTCTTGGTAGTTCTAGAGAGTTTTTGGTAGTTCTAGAGAGTTCTTGGTAGTTCTAGGGAGATCTGAGCTTACTGTATGCAACATGATGGTGGTCCCAGGTATAGTCAGTCTTTTGTCTCTTACCTTCAGGTCAGTTTTGCCTCTCAGTTGCACCTTGTATCCTGCCTTGAGTTCCAGCAGGATTTTAACTGTGCTGTTATGGACATGGATTCTGTAGGCTGCAAATACAGGCGGCAGGACACTCACAAAGTCAAGTTCACATAGACACTCTCTAGAGAAGCTTCATGGCTCTTTCATGCACCCACGACAAGTCCTTAACTTCTTTAGAATGAACAGAAGCTAGAACAGTGCATATACAGTGCCTTCAGAAAGTATTCAGACCCCTTGACATTTTCTACATTTTGTAACGTTATAGCCTTATTCTAAAATGGATGAAATATATTGTTTTTTCTCAGCAATCTACTACACAATAACGCATAACGACGAAGCGAAAACGTGTTTTTAGAAACTTTAGCAAATTCATTTAAATAAAATCTGACAGAAATACCTTCTTTTCATAAGTATTCAGACCCTTTGCTATGCGACTCGAAATTGAGCTCAGGTGCATCCTGTTTCCACTGATCATCCTTGAGATGTTTCTAAAACTTGGAGTCCACCTGTGGTAAATTCAATTGATTGGACATGACTTGGAAAGGCTCACACCTGTCTATATAAGGTTCCACAGTTGACAGTACATGTAAGAGCAAAAACCAAGCCATGAGGTCACAGGAATTGTCCGTAGAACTCAGAGACAGAATTGTGTCGAGGCACAGATCTGGGGAAGAGTACAAAAAAATGTCTGCCGCATTGAAGGTCCCCAAGAACACAGTGGCCTCCATCATTCTTAAATGGAAGAAGTTTGGGACCACCGAGACTCTTCCTAGAGCTGGCCGCCCGGCCAAACTGAGCAATCGGGGGAGAAGGGCCTTGGTCAGGGAGATGACCAAGTACCCGATGGTCAATCTGACAGAGCTCCAGAGTTCCTCTGTGGAGAAGGACAACCATCTCTGCAGCACTCCACCAATCAGGCCTGTATGGTAGCGTGGCCAGACGGAAGCCACTCCTCAGTAAAAGGCACATGACAGCCCGCTTGGAGTTTGCCAATAGGCACCTAAAGACTATCAGACCATGAGAAACAAGATTCTCTGGTCTGATGAAACCAAGATTGAACTCTTTGGCCTGAATGCGAAGCATCACGTCTAGAGGAAACCTGGCACCATCCCTACGGTGAATGATGGTGGTGGCAACATCATGCTGTGGGGATGTTTTTCAGCGGCAATCCTAGTCAGGATTGAGGTAAAGATAAACGGAGCAAAGGATAGAGAGATCCTTGATGAAAACCTGCTCCAGAGTGCTCAGGACCTCAGACTGGGGCGAAGGTTCACCTTCCAACAAGACAATGACCTTAAGCACACAGCTAGGACAACGCAAGAGTAGCTTCGGGACAAGTCTCTGAATGTCCTTGAGTGGCTCAGCCAGAGCCCAGACTTAAAGCCAATCTAACATCTGGAGAGACCTGAAAATAGCAGTGCAGCAATGCTCCCCATCCAACCTGACAGAGCTTGAGAGGATCTGCAGAGAAGAATGGGAATAACTCCCCAAATACAGGTGTGCCAAGCTTGTAGCGTCATACAAAAGAAGATTTGAGGCTGTAATCACTGCCAAAGGTGCTTCAACAAAGTACTGAGTAAAGGATCTGAATACTTATGTAAAATGTTATATTTCATTTTTTTCAATATATTTTTTATTTCTAAAAACCTGTTTTTGGTTCGTCATTATGGGGTATTGTGTGTAGATTGATGAGGGAATTTGTAAAAAAAAATATCAGTTTTAGAATAAGGCTGTAACGTAACAAACTTTGGAAAAAGTTAAGGGGTCTCACTACTTTCCGAAGGCACTGTATACTGCAGCAATGCATCGTGTATTATAACTTACGCATCCCAGTGGACTCCATACGAGAGGCTGTGGTGACAGTGTCTCCGAACAGACAGTATCTAGGCATGGTCAATCCCACCACCCCCGCCACACACGGACCTACAAGACACACACACACACACCACACACACACACACACACACACACACACACACACACACACACACACACACACACACACACACACACACACACACACACACACACACACACACACACACACACTATAGATAGGCACTGTGTGTTTTTTTGTGCATGTGCATTCATATGTATGTGTGTACCCCCTGTATCTCTCACCTGAGTGTAGGCCTATGCGTATCCGTACAGGTACGTCAGGCATGTGTCTCATCTTGAAGGTGCCCACAGCACTGAGGATGTCTAGCGCCATGTTGGATATCTCTGCAGCGTGACGATCTCCGTTGGCAACCGGTAACCCTGACGCCACCATGTAGGCATCGCCTATCGTCTCCACCTACGGGTAGAGAGGAGGACGGGTGGAAAACATTTTGATTGGTCAATTAACTTCAGGTGATATATACAGTATATGTATATATATATATACAGTACCAGTCAAAAGTTAGGACACACCTATTCATTCAAGGGTTTTTCTTTGTTTTTACTATTTTCTACATTGTAGAATAATAGTGAAGACATCCAAACTATGAAATAACACATATGGAATCATGTAGTAACCAAAAAAGTGTTAAACAAGTCTAAATATATTTTATATTTGAGATTCTTCAAAGTAGCCACCCTGTGCTTGATGACAGCTTTGCACACTTGGCATTATCTCAACCAGCTTCGTGAGGTAGTCACCTGGAGTGCATTTCAATTAACAGGTGTGCCTTGTTAAAAGTTAATTTGTGGAATTTCTTTCCTTCTTAATGCGTTTGAGCCAATCAGTTGTGTTGTGACAAGGTAGAGGTGGTATACAGAAGATAGCCCTATTTGGTAAAAGACCAAGTCCATATTATGGCAAGAACAGCTCAAATAAGCAAAGAGAAACGACAGTCCATCACTACTTTAAGACATGAAGGTCAGTCAATATAGAACATTTCAAGAACTTTTAAAGTCTCTTCAAGTGCAGCAGCAAAAACCATCAAGCGCTATGATGAAACTGGCTCTCATGAGGACCGCCACAGGACAGGAAGACCCATAGTTACCTCTGCTGCAGAGGATAAGTTCATTAGAGTTACCAGCCTCAGAAATTGCAGCCCAAATAGATGATTCACCGAGTTCAAGTAACAGACACATCTCAACATCAACTGTTCAGAGGAGACTGTGTGAATCAGGGCTTCATGGTCGACTTGCTGCAAAGAAACCACTACTAAAGGACACCAATAATAAGAAGAGACTTGCTTGGGCCAAGAAACACGAGCAATGGACATTAGACCGGTGGAAATTGTCCTTTGGTCTGATGAGTCAAAATGTTAGAATTTTGGTTTCCAACCACCTTGTCTTTGTGAGATGCAGAGTAGGTGAACGGATGATCTCTGCATGTATGGTTCCCAGCGTGAAGCACGGAGGAGGAGGTGTGATGGTGTGGGGTGCTTTGCTGGTGACACTGTCAGTGATTTATTTAGAGTTCAATGCTCACTTAACCTCTTACATCTAGACGTTCCGCTAGCGGAACACCTGCTCCAATATCCAATGATAGGCGTGGCGCGAATGACAAATTCCTCAAAAATACAAAAACTTCAATTTTTCAAACATATGACTATTTTACACCATTTTAAAGACAAGACTCTCCTTTATCTAACCACACTGTCCGATTTCAAAAAGGCTTTACAGCGAAAGCAAAACATTAGATTATGTCAGCGGAGTACCCAGCCAGAAATAATCAGACACCCATTTTTCAAGCTAGCATATAATGTAAAAAAAAAAAAAAAAACACAGCTAAATGCAGCACTAACCTTTGATGATCTTCATCAGATGACACGCCTAGGACATTATGTTATACAATACATGCATGTTTTGTTCAATCAAGTTCATATTTATATCAAAAACCAGCTTTTTACATTAGCATGTGACGTTCAGAACTAGCATACCCCCCGCAAAGTTCCGGTGAATTTACTAAATTACTCACGATAAACGTTCACAAAAAACATAACAATTATTTTAAGAAATATAGATACAGAACTCCTCTATGCACTCGCTATGTCCGATTTTAAAATAGCTTTTCGGTGAAAGCACATTTTGCAATATTCTGAGTAGATAGCCCAGCCATCACGGCTAGCTATTTTGACACCCACCAAGTTTAGCCCTGACCAAACTCCGATTTACTATTAGAAAAGTTTGATTACCTTTGGTGTTCTTCGTCAGAATGCACTCCCAGGACTGCTACTTCAATAACAAATGTTGGTTTGGTTCAAAATAATCCATAGTTATATCCAAATAGCGACGTTTTGTTCGTGCGTTCAAGACACTATCCGAAGTGTAAATAAGGGTCACGAGCACGACGCATTTCGTGACAAAAAAATTCTAAATATTCCATTACCGTACTTCGAAGCATGTCAACCGCTGTTTAAAATCAATTTTTATGCAATTTTTCTCGTAAAAAAGCGCTAATATTCCGACCGGGAAAGCGTGTTTACATACAAAGAGAGAGAAAATAAAAGCATGGGATCCCCTCGTGCACGAGCCTGAGTCTCATAGTACTGTGACCGACCACTATCCAAACGCGCTACTGTTTTTCAACCAGGGCCTGCAAAGCCACGATTCAGCTTTTTGCCGCCTTCTGAGAGCCCATGGGAGACGTAGGAAGTGTCACGTAACAGCAGAGATCCCCTGTTTTGGATAGAGATAATCAAGAAGGCCAAGAAATGGTCAGACAGGGTACTTCCTGTACAGAATCTTCTCAGGTTTTGGCCTGCCAAATGAGTTCTGTTATACTCACAGACACCATTCAAACAGTTTTAGAAACTTTGGAGTGTTTTCTATCCAAAGCTAATAATTATATGCATATTCTAGTTTCTGGGCAGGAGTAATAATCAGATTAAATCGGGTACGTTTTTTATCTGGCCGTGAAAATACTGCCCCCTAGCCATAACAGGTTAACCAGCATGGCAGCGATACGACATCCCATCTGGTTTGCGCTTAGTGATCCTTTGTTTTCAACAGGACAATGACCCTACACACCTCCAGGCTGTGTAAGGGCTATTTGACCAAGAAGGAGAGTGATGTGCTGCATCAGAAAACCTGGCCACCACAATCACCCAAACTCAACCCAATTAAGATGGTTTGGGATGAGTTGGACCGCAGAGTGAAGGAATAGCAGCCAACAAGTGCTCAGCATATGTGGGAACTCTTTCAAGACTGTTGGAAAAGCATTCCAGGTGAAGCTGGTTGAGAGAATGGGTGGCTACTTTAAAGAATCTATAAATAAAAATATTTCTTCATATGTTTCACACTTTTTTGGTTACTACATGAATCCATATGTGTTATTTTATAGTTTTGATGTCTTCACTTTTATTCTACAATGTAGAAAATAGTAAAAATAAAAAACACCCTTGAATGAGTATCTGTGTCCAAACTTTTGACTGGTACTGTATATATAAAGGGAAATGTACTGGGCAGACCGAAGCCAATTAGGGCACTGTTAAGTTTCCCTACAGGAAGTTTTAGTAGTAGGTAGTAACTTTGCTCCAGATTCTTAGTTGTAGGACACTGCTGAGTGTCATTGTGTGATTAAAGTGTGGTTCTCTCTCTCTCTCTCTCTCTCTCTACCTTGTAGACGTCGTGGTTGCCAATGATGGCGTCAAACAGCGTGTAGAGGTCGTTCAGAAGGTCAACCACTTCGATGGGCTCGCTATTGGCTGAGATGGTGGTGAAGCCAACGATGTCACTGAAGTACAGCGTCACGTTATCAAAGTACTCCGGTTCCACTGTACCACCCACCTTCAGGGCATTCGCAACCGTCCTAGGAAAGAGAGGGAGTGTGTGAGTGGGGGTTTGTGTGTGTGTATGTTCCACTGTACCACCCACCTTCAGGGCATTCGCAACCGTCCTAGGAAAGAGAGGGAGTGTGTGAGTGGGGGTTTGTGTGTGTGTATGTTCCACTGTACCACCCACCTTCAGGGCATTTGCAACCGTCCTAGGAAAGAGAGGGAGTGTGTGAGTGGGGGTTTGTGTGTGTGTATGTTCCACTGTACCACCCACCTTCAGGGCATTTGCAACCGCCCTAGGAAAGAGAGGGAGTGTGTGAGTGGGGGTTTGTGTGTGTGTATGTTCCACTGTACCACCCACCTTCAGGGCATTCGCAACCGCCCTAGGAAAGAGAGGGAGTGTGTGAGTGGGGGTTTGTGTGTGTGTATGTGTGTGTGTGTGTGTGTGTGTGTATGTGTGTGTATGTGTGTGTGTGTGTGTGTGTGTGTGTGTGTGTGTGTGTGTGTGTGTGTGTGTGTGTGTGTGTGTGTGTGTGTGTGTGTATGTGTGTGTGTGTGTGTGTGTGTGTGTGTGTGTGTGTGTGTGTGTGTGTGTGTGTGTGTGTGTGTGTGTATGTGTGTGTGTGTGTGTATGTGTGTGTGTGTGTGTGTGTGTGTGTGTGTGTGTGTGTGTGTGTGTGTGTGTGTGTGTGTGTGTGTGTGTGTATGTGTGTGTGTGTGTGTGTGTGTGTGTGTGTATGTGTGTGTGTGTGTGTGTGTGTGTGTGTGTACTTACGGTGGCAGCATCTGAGTGAGTAGTTTCTCAGTCTTCTGTTTCTCTATCTCCAGCTCCTCAGTCCTCTCTCTGATCAGCTCCTCCAGGTTAGAGGAGTACTGCTCCAGCATCCTCAACATGGAGTCTATGATGTTGGTCTTCCTGCCCTTGTTGATGTTCTTAAACTGGAGAGAGAGAGAGGGGGGGGGGGAGAGAGAGAGAGAGGGGTGGGGTAGAGGGGAGTGAGAGAGGTGGGGTGGATGAGAGAGAGGGATAGAGAGAGAGAGAGGGATAGAGAGCGAGAGGAAGAGAGAGAGACAAGGATAGAGAGGGGGATAGAGAGAGAGAGAGGGATAGAGAGAGAGAGAGAGAGAGGGATAGAGAGAGAGAGGGATAGAGAGAGAGAGGGGAAGAGAGGGAGAGAGGGATTGAGAGAGAGGAAGAGAGAGAGACAAGGATAGAGAGAGGGAGGGATAGAGAGAGAGAGGGATAGAGAGAGGAAGAGAGAGAGAAGGATAGAGAGAGAGGGGGATAGAGAGAGAAAGAGGGATAGAGAGAGAGGAAGAGATAGAGAGAGGGATAGAGAGAGAGGAAGAGATAGAGAGAGGGATAGAGAGAGAGAGAGAGAGAGAGAGAGAGAGAGAGAGAGAGAGAGAGAGAGAGGAAGAGAGAGAGAGAGGGGGACAGAGAGAGAGAGAGAGAGAGAGAGAGAGAGAGGAAGAGAGAGAGTGAGATAGAGAGAGAGAGAGAGAGAGAGAGAGAGAGAGAGAGAGAGAGAGGAATAGAGAGAGAGAGTTTGAGTTTCTGAAACAAACACACAGATTTGAAGGCATTGTATAACCCACCCCGCCCTCTGTACCAGGTCAAAGATCTCGTCGAAGCATGGCCGTCTGTCTGGCTCTTCATTCCAACACTGTTTCATCAGCTGGATACACTCCATAGGGGCGTAGTCAGGGGAGACCACCGGACGACACAGAGGAGGGGGCTTACGGATTTTCTGGATCAACTCTGGAGGACAGGGGTCAGAGGACTATTCAGCTAAATTCATATTTCCTCAATTCCTCCTTAAAACTCATTGGAGAAGAAGGTTTGAGGGGAGGGGCCTGAGATCGTCTCCTCCAATATGGTTGCGATGGAGGCGATGAGATAAAATTCATGGAATCACAGAAAGACATTTACATAGAGCCAGTCATATTCAATTCAAATCACAACTTTATTGTCTCACAATGGCAGAAACATCTAATGGAGAGGGACAGGTCTTACTGACAGATGGGACTATCCAAATAAAGTGATACCAAGAAATCTCTTACCTGCAAAAGACCGCTCCATCATGCATAATGGTGGGCCCCTCATGACCACTTCTGTTACCTGTAGTACAGGTGTACTCTGGGTAATGTAGTCTCTTACCTGCAGAAGACTGCTCCAGCATGTAGAAAAGCGGGCCTCTCATGACCACTTCTGTTGCCTGTAGTACAGGTGTACTCTGGGTAATGTAGTCTCTTACCTGCAGCAGACTGCTCCAGCATGTAGAAAGGCGGGCCTCTCATGACCACTTCCTGCATGATGATGGCGAAGCTGTATACGTCCCCATGGAGACTGCCGTAGAGACCGGGGGAGGGGCCACGCAGAATCTCAGGGGCAGTCCACAACAGGTCTAGGAGGGAGGGGCACACACACACAGGAAGAGAACCAAACAAACACATACTGTACATAAACACACTACCGTTATATGCACTTTTTTATCAGACAGAACCCTGTCCAGATGGAACCCTGTCCAGACGGAACCCTCTCTAGACGGAACCCTCTCTAGACGGAACCCTCTCTAGACGGAACCCTGTCCAGATGGAACCCTGTCCAGACGGAACCCTGTCCAGATGGAACCCTGTCCAGACGGAACCCTGTCCAGATGGTACCCTCTCTAGACGGAACCCTCTCTAGACGGAACCCTCTCTAGACGGAACCCTGTCCAGACGGAACTCTGTCCAGACTCAAGGCAAATCTCTCTCCACTCCTCTCCAGACCTACTCACCCTCTGCAGGAGGTTCTGTGTAGGGGAACTTTGCTGCCTCTAGAACCTCGTTGTATCCGTAGTCAGAGATCTTCAGGACGAAGCGTCCGTCCACCACACAATTCCTGCTCTTCAGACGACCATGATACAAGTTCCTGTGGTGCAGGTACTTCATACCCTGGGGGAGAACACGGAACATAGAACTCAGAGACAGAACACTGGAGATAAGCATGGAAGCCAGACATGCTCTTCCACCTTACCTCATTCACTTTAGAACCCTCCCTCCCTCCGGCTGAGGAACTTTGACATCTCCTGCCCTTTCTCTATCCCCTCTTCTTCCTGTCCTAGTCATGCCTCCATCCCTCCCTTCCTCTCCTCACGTTAATAAGGTCTAATAGTAGAGATGACTTGAACATCCATCCCTTCCTTTCCTCTTTTTCTCCCTCTCCCTCTCTCGCCCTCCCTCCACCCTACCTTAATAAGGTCCAGCAGTAGTGATGACTTGAACATCCAATCCAGTTTGACATCCTCATTGAGCAAAAGGTCTTCCATGCTTCCCCTGGTGCAGAACTCGGTTACGATGGCAAACACTCCACAGTCGTGGAAGAAACCCAGGAAAAGGTTAATGTTCTCATGACGCATGTCCTTCATCTGTGTGTGTGGGGGGGGGGGGGGCAGGGGTTAGAGGTTAGGGGGTCAGTGCAGATTGAAGTAGGAATTGTATGGATTTGGTATCGTATTTGCAACAGGGTGGAGAACTACTGAAAATACAACAACAACAGAACAGCATCAACATTAAAGGAAACTATACCCAAGGATATGAATAAACATGAATAAATATATATTTCTAAAGGAAACCCACCAATTCAAATACGTCACTGGTTTTGGGGTTGATATTCCTGAACGCGCCATGAGGTAGTCTCTTCAGCCACGCCCAGTCTCCCTGGAGAAAAAACCCAACAACATTTTATTTATCTATGGTATCAAATACTAAAATAGCCTATTACAAGTATGTGTCCGTTTGTTTGTATTTGGCTCCAAATCTATCTTACTGAACCAATCTTAAGATATTGGGCCATAATAGTCAAGAATTTACACCCTCAGATGTTCATCACAAACATGTATTACATTTACGCAGTTTGTCATAACAAATGAATCAAACATTTGATCAATCAATCAACCATTCTACTCTGTCTCACCTCATAGAGGACGACGTTGGAGTTCTCGTAGGTAGCAGGTGATTGTTCAGAGAAGGGGGACGTGGGGCTGTGCTGTGAATGGCTCGTCAGAGAGACTTCACTGATCTTTCTGTTACTGTCTATACTAAGCTTCTGAAAATGTTACAGAGTAGACATCATAGTTTAAGTTTCACTACAACATTTATTTATTCATTTGACCTTTATTTAACTAGGCAAATCAGTAAAGAAAATGGACCCCTGCCCCCAACTGTTCCGGTCTGTCGCTCTGTACATTCAATAATATTTTTTTTTATAAAAAAAATATGAACATTTTGCAAATAGAAAAGGCTCAAACGATAAAGCAACAAAAAAAGTTCCTTAAAAGTTGATCTAGAACTGCTGACCTTGTTGCTAAGCGACGGGTTGATGAAGGTGACGTCGTCAAGGGTGAGCAGGATCTTGTTGGGACCCCGGAACAACCGGATGTGGTTGATGCGTCGCCTAGACAACAAGAGACAGAGACATAAACAAAGAGAAGTTATGGATGGTTGACTTCATTAAGACCATAACCAATAGAATTATGTTACACATTCACTCTAGGGGTGGCCCTTAAAAGGGCCAATGCTAACAATTCAGGGACAGTTCACCCAACTCAACTGGTCAGACAACTAAGATGTTAAGAGTTAGATGGTGCCTATCTTTCCCATTAGTTTGGAATTGTGGCCAGTATGTATAGTGGAACGTGTATGAGAAGGACTGTATAGGCAAGATCATGTTGTAGAGCTTTACTTGATGCAGTAGGTTAGAATAAACAAGACGAAACCCATCTGGACGAATCCCAGGAAGATCCTAACAGCAGAGAACGGATCCACACCTGGGGAAAACATTTCAGCAATTTTTCAATCGTGTTGGTGTTATTTTCACAAGTATTTTCAAAACTCTTAAGTACAAAACTCTAAACTGATAACATTTGTAATACATTTACACTTTAGTCATTTAGCAGACGCTCTTATCCAGAGCGACTTACAGTAATGAATACATTTCATTTCATGCATTTTTTTGTACTGGCCCCCCGTGGGAATCGAACCCACAACCCTGGCGTTGCACACACCATGCTCTACCAACTGAGCCACAGGGAAGCCGGTTTTACTTTCCAGCCCAGCGTAATACCCGCTATCTTCTGTTCAGAACCTTTGATTGTGCATTCATTAGAGTTTTACACATCTTTCACCCCTGAGTCATTCATGCAAAATCAAAGTTTTCCATGAAATACCATGAGAACATTTAGTTTAGTCACCAATACATCAGATAATGATATGGTCACCATTTAGTCATTTTAACTAACGTTAAGTCCAATAGCAAAACAAGATACACGTTTTAAAAACTGTTATTTTTGAAGTGCTGAACACACAAATATTAGATGGTAATTTTCCATACAGTATTTGACTATAACTTCACATGCACAATTCTTTACATAATTTGTATCCAATAGCAGGTTATGAGCATGTTGAGAAATACGTCAGTCTTACAGTTTCCTTATACAATACATACAGTACCACATTACATAGAGTACTACAGTACATACAGTACTACAGTACATACAGTACTACAATACATACAGCACCACAGTACATAGAGTACTACAGTACATACAGTACTACAGTACATACAGTACCACATTACATAGAGTACTACAGTACATACAGTACTACAGTACATACAGCACCACAGTACATACAGCACCACAGTACATAGAGTACTACAGTACATACAGTACTACAGTAGATACAGTACGATTTTAGTTTCATTATCCTCATACAGTACAAATAATCAGAAATAGTGGTATTGTAACTAATTAACTAACTAAAATAAATTAACTAAATGAATTAACTAACATTAAATCGAATAGCAAAGAATACAAGATACACGTTTTAAAAACAGTTATTTTTGAAGTGCTGTTAGAAAGAATAGTAGATTGTAAATATAATTTTCCATACAGAATTTGACTATAGCTTGACATGCACAATTGTAGTTTAATTATCCTTATACAGTACATACAGTACTACAGTACATACAGTACTACAGTACATACAGTAAGTAGGTAAAATAATCAGATATAGTGGTATTGTAAACCAGTCGGCTACGGTAAAAACTTACCACGGTGTTGTATGCCATTTCTGCCCCATGGATAACTGTACAATATCACCTTTTCTACATGACTTGTCAACTGACACAGTATCTCCTGTCTCTCTGCTTGAAATTCATCAGCTTAATGTATCAATGAAATTCAGATACTGGCTGGAATGTATTGTTATATACTGTATAATCCCAGGTATTTCAGCAGTGCATTGTACACTACGCTATAATGGTAGCACATAGGGAGTCTTTCCACTTTGTCCTATTGAAGCAAACTGCCTGATGGAGAATGATGATGTAGTATTTACAGCCACATCCATACATGATTTGGTTTTACTTTCCAACATAAATTGATGTCAAACTGATACATTTGTTAGGTAAATATGTAGAATGTTACAGTGTTCAGCAGTTATTAACAAACTATATATACGTTAATCGTACTACACCGGCTCGGGCGCTTGTCGGATGTGGCAGGGCTTGCAAACCATTACAGACTACAAAGGGAAGAGAGCTGCCCAGTGACACGAGCCTAACTATTTCTATGCTCGCTTCGAGGCAAATAACACTGAAACATGCATGAGAGCACCAGCTGTTCCGGAAGACTGTTCCGGAAGACTCTCCGCAGCCGATGTGAGTAAGAGCTTTAAGCATGTTACCCTAGTGTTCTTGGGCACAGGGACTATGGTGGTCTGCTGAAAACATGTTGGTATTACAGACTCAGACAGGGAGAGGTTAAAACTGTCAGTGAAGACACTTGCCAGTTGTTCAGCGCATGCTCGCTGTACACGTCCTGGCAATACGTCTGGCCCTGCGGAATGTTGACCTGTTTAAATGACTACCGACCCGTAGCACTCACGTCTGTAGCCATGAAGTGCTTCAACACCATTATCCCAGAAACCCTAGACCCACTCCAATTTGCATACCGCCCCAACAGAGCCACAGACGATGCAATCTCTATTGTACTCCACACTGTCCTTTCCCACCAGGACAAAAGGAACACCTATGTGAAAATGCTATTTATTGACTACAGCCCAGCGTTCAACACCATAGTCCCCTCAAAGCTCATCACTAAGCTAAGGACCCTGGGACTAAATACCTCCCTCTGCAACTGGACCCTGGACTTCCTGACGGGCTCCCCCAGGTGGTAAGGGTAGGTAACAACACATCCGCCATGCTGATTCTCAACACAGGGACCCCTCAGGAGTGCATGCTCAGTCCCCTCTTGTACTCCCTGTTCACTCATGACTGCACAGCAAGGCCCGACTCCAATACCATCATTAAGTTTGCCGATGACACAACAGTGGTAGGCCTGATCACCGACAATGACGAGACAGCCTATAGGGAGGAGGTCAGAGACCTGGTCGTGTGGTGCCAGGTCAACAACCTCTCCCTCAACGTGATCAAGACAGAGGAGATGATTGGGGACTACAGGAAAAAGAGGACAGAGCACGCCCCCATTGTCATCGACGGGGCTGCAGTGGAGCAGGTTGAGAGCTTCAAGTTCCTTGATGTCCACATCACCAACAAACTAACATGGTCCAAGCACACCAAGACAGTCGTGAAGAGGGCACGATAAAACCTATTCCCCCTCAGGGTCCTCAGATCCTCAAAAGGTTCTACTGCTGCACCATCGAGAGCATCCTGACTGGTTGCATCACTGCCTGGAATGGCAACTGCTCGGCCTCCGACCGCAAGGCACTACAGAAGGTAATGCGAACGGCCCAGTACATCACTGGGCCCAAGCTTCCTGCCATCCAGGACCTCTATACCAGGCTATGTCAGAGGAAAACCCTAAAAATTGTCAAAGACTCCAGCCACCCCAGTCATAGACTGTTCTCTCTGCTACCGCACAGAGTGCCAAGTCTAGGTCCAATAGGCTTCTAAACAGCTTCTACCCCCAAGCCATAAGACTCCTGAACACCTAATCAAATGGTTACCCAGACTTTTTGCATACACCACTGCTACTCTCTGTTGTTATCATCTATGCATAGTCACTTTAATAACTCTACCTTCATGTACATATTACCTCAACTAACCGGTGACCCCGCACATTGACTCTGTACCGTTACCCCCCTGTATATAGTCTCGCTATTGTTATTTTACTGCTGCTCTTTAATTACTTGTTACTTTTATTTCTTATTCTTATCCGTATTTTTTTAAACTACATTGTTGGTTAGGGGCTCATAAGTAAGCATTACACTTTAAGGTCTACACCAATTGTATTAGGCGCATGTGACTAATAAAATTTGACTTGATTTAATTAGGCATTACATCATTTTGATTCAGTAGTTATCAGATTTGAGCAGTTTGATTAACTGATAGTTAATTATACTGTTAACAAATGACAAGAAAATCAAAAGTGAAGTGAATATTGCATTTTGAAAAAGCACATACTGAGATTGAATATGCGTCCAAATTAAAAGAGTAATTTGGTGAATTTTGTGAATTTGTTTGTTGCCCTCAGTCCTTTGAAAATGTGCTTAGTGTTTTGAAAAAGAAGCCATTTTGATGATCTGTTTTGTGAAAATGTACCACAAACAAAGTGATTGAAAGAAAACGGTGTAACTTTATGTTACTAATACCATGCTTTATGTTAACTATACATCAAGGAACATTTGCATGTGTCTGTGTGTGTCTGTGTGTTTTTGCGGATCTGCATCTGTGTGTGTACCTCCAGTGCAGATGATGCCTTTGATGAACCAACAGTTGGAGTCAGTCTTGGGGGAGATACCGTGTGGGAAGTGGATATCTCTACCCAGGAACCTCACCATGTCAGCAGCCATCTCTATCCTGTACGGGAAGGGGTGGTGGTTAAAGTCACACTCCTGTCTCCTTTTCACCTCATTTAACACCTGATTTACTGATCCAGGTCAGTCATGACATCACAAGTAGAGTGGTGAGTGTTTCCTCTTCAGTTCTCTAATGCTCCTCTATTGTTCTTCAAGCGAAGGGAGAAGGCCGATGACGTCAGAGAGCACCGTCAGATCAACTCCGTGAGTGGCCTACTCCATGAAGTATGCAGTTCTTTCAACAACAAAAAACTATTTTGCTCACAACATATTTTTTTAAGTGTGTGTACTTTACTGCATTTATACGTGGGATTTTGTTTTTTAACACTAAAGTTCAAACATAGCTGGAGTGCGTCTTTAACATTAGTAGTACGAGTATTAACCCTAACCTCACCACGCCAGAAATATGTCTATCCTGTAGAACAGGGGTGTCAAATACCCATGGGTGGTTTGAGTAATAAAAATAAAAAATGGACAAACTCAATATACTTTAAAATCAGTGGTGTAAAGTACTTAAGTAAAAATACTTTAAAGTACTACTTAAGTAATTTTTGGGGGTATCTGTACTTTACTTTGCTATTTATATTTTTGACAATGTTTATTCCACATTCCATTCCTAAAGAAAATTCTGTACTTTTTACTCCTGCCACCCCAAAATACTCATTAAATTTTTTATGTTTTACAGGACAGGAGAATGGTCCAATTCACGCACTTATCAAGAGAACATCTCTGCTCATCCCTACTGCCTCTGATCTGGCAGACTCACTAAACACAAATGATTCATTTGTAAATTATGTCTGACTGTTGAAGTGTGCCCCTGGCTATCCGTAAATAAAAATAAAAAATGGTGCTGTCTAGGTTACTCAATATAAGGAATTTAAAATGATTTATATTTTTACTTTTGATATTTAAGTATATTTTAGCAATTACATTTACTTTTGATACTTGAAAGTATATTTAAAACCAAATACCTACTTTTGCTCAGGTAGTATATTACTGGGTGACTTTCACTTTTATTTTAGTAATTTTCTCTTAAGGTATCTTTACTTTTAAATCAAGTATGACAATTGAGTACTTTTTCCACCACTGTTTAAAATGTTTATTTCACCTTTATTTAACCATGTAGGCTAGTTGAGAACAAGTTCTCATTTGCAACTGCGACTTGGCCAAGATAAAGCAAAGCAGTTTGACACATACAACAAGACAGAGTTACACGTGGAATAAACAAACATACAGTCAATAATACAGTAGAAAAAGCCTATATACAGTATGTGCAAATGAGGTAGGATAAGGGAGGTAAGGAAATGATCAGTCTATAATTTTAATGGTAGGTTTATTTGAACAGTGAGAGACAGAATAACAACAAAAAAATCCAGAAAAACGCATGTCAAAAATGTTATAAAATGATTTGCATTTTAATGAGGGAAATAAGTATTTGACCCCTCTGCAAAACATGACTTAGTACTTGGTGGCAAAACCCTTGTTGGCAATCACAGAGGTCAGACATTTCTTGTAGTTGGCCACCAGGTATGCACACATCTCAGGAGGGATTTTGTCCCACTCCTCTTTGCAGATCTTCTCCAAGCCATTAAGGTTTTGAGGCTGACGTTTGGCAACTCGAACCTTCAGCTCCCTCCACAGATTTTCTATGGGATTAAGGTCGGGAGACTGGCTAGGCCAATCCAGGACCTTAATGTGCTTCTTCTTGAGCCACTCCTTCATTGCCTTGGCCGTGTGTTTTGGGTCATTGTCATGCTGGAATACCCATCCACGACCCATTTTCAAAACCCTGGCTGAGGGAAGGATGTTCTCACCCAAGATTTGACGTTACATGGCCCCGTCCATCGTCCCTTTGATGCGGTGAAGCTGTCCTGTCCCCTTAGCAGAAAAACACCCCCAAAGCATAATGTTTCCACCTCCATGTTTGACGGTGGAGATGGTGTTCTTGGGGTCATAGGCAGCATTCCTCCTCCTCCAAACACGGCGAGTTGAGTTGATGCCAAAGAGCTCCATTTTGGTCTCATCTGACCACAACACTTTCACCAGTTGTCCTCTGAATCATTCAGATGTTCATTGGCAAACTTCAGACGGGCATGTATATGTGCTTTCTTGAGCAGGGGGCGCTGCAGGATTTCAGTCCTTCACAGCGTAGTGTGTTACCAATTGTTTTCTTGGTAACTATGGTCCCAGCTGCCTTGAGATCATTGACAAGATCCTCCCGTGTAGTTCTGGGCTGATTCCTCACCGTTCTCATGATCATTGCAACCCCACGAGGTGAGATCTTGCATGGAGCCACAGGCCGAGGGATATTGACAGTTCTTTTGTGTTTCTTCCATTTTTGAATAATTGCACCAAATGTTGTCACCTTCTCACCAAGCTGCTTGGCGATGGTCTTGTAGCCCATTCCAGCCTTGTGTAGTTCTACAATCTTGTCCCTGACATCCTTGGAGCGCTCTTTGGTCTTGGCCATGGTGGAGAGTTTGGAATCTGATTGATTGATTGCTTCTGTGGACAGGTGTCTTTTTTACAGGTAACAAGCTGCGGTTAGGAGCACTCCCTTTAAGAGTGTGCTCCTAATCTCAGCTCGTTACCTGTATAAAAGACACCTTGGAGCCAGAAATCTTTCTGATTGAGAGGGGGTCAAATACTTATTTCCCTCATTAAAATGCAAATCAATTTATAACATTTTTGACATGCGTTTTTCTGGATTTTTTTGTTACTATTCTGTCTCTCACTGTTCAAATAAACCTACCATTAAAATTATAGACTGATCCTTTCTTTTTCAGTGGGCAAACGTACAAAATCAGCAGGGGATCAAATACTTTTTTCCCCCACTGTATATTCACACAGTGTCTAGCTCACTGATAATCACCAAAATGAAAGCTAGATAGTCAAAGAGCTTACAAAAACTCCCCAAAACGAAGGTACGGATGCAGTAGTGTTAGGGTCACTCTCCCATCCTACCTGTGTGTGGGCCTGAGGTCCCAGGTTTTTCCGTCTGTATCCAGTACTACGTAGTCAGCCAAACCAGCTCCAGACATGTTAGTCCTCACAGGGTGGCTGAAGCCCTGGAACAGATCACAGAACTGCTTAGATAGGGTTAGGAGTGTGTGTGTGTGTGTGTGTGTGTGTGTGTGTGTGTGTGTGTGTGTGTGTGTGTGTGTGTGTGTGTGTGTGTGTGTGTGTGTGTGGGTGTGTCAGGGTGGCTGGAGCCCAGGCAGAGTTTAGCATTGAATAATAATACAGCCTGAAAACAAGATTAAAACGATCATGTTGACATCATGGACGGTCAGTCCTTCAAAACATGGTTAAAACGATCATGTTGATATCATGGACGGTAAGTCCTTCAAAACATGGTTAAAACTGTCATGTTGACATCATGGACGGTCAGTCCTTGCATCCATATTTCCATCTATAACTTTGTGGTTGCATTTCTCCAGCATCAAGCCTCAGCTGTTTCCCCAAAAAAGTGGTGGGGGTAACCACTTTCTTGTTGTTTGAATCCCAGATTGCCCCTTTAAATCATCAGTGTCCATGTATCAAACTAGCCCGGGTGGCCAGTGCCCAACAGTGAATACAGTATTGATACATATAAGTCACTGAATCATCCATGTACCTGGAAGGCCAAGTTGTGGGTGTGTCGGGCCAGGTTCCCCCCAGAGAGCCACTCCCCTGAGGCCTTGACCCTGTGGACAGCATGGGCCATGAACAGCACGGAGCTGTAGATGGTCCCAAACAGAGGAGACACCTGGAGAGGAGAGATGGGCGGGAAAGTGAGATGGAGAGAGAGAGAGAGGGAGTTCAAGATGGTGAACAACGAAGAAATAATGAGGCGTAAACCTATTCACATCCATGTTTGTACAAATCTCAGTCCAGACGGTTTTCCGCAATCCTTCAAGAATCAAAGAATGATGCTTGGTTGGACTTTGAAAGTATTCTTATTTTTCAACGTATCGTACCACACACACACACACACACACACACACACACACACACACACACACACACACACACACACACACACACACACACACACACACACACACACACACACACACACACACACACAGTATGTATTTACCTGTGTTGGCTTGACATTCCCCGCTATCTCTCCCCTGTTTATAGCCTCCTGATAAGCCTGGTAGAAAGATGTCTTGGGAGAGTCTATAGTGATTGTCAACACTGCATCATAGGCCTTTAAATTAAATGAATGAATCCATTTTATTTGCCAGATTTAGAACACATGTACAGTTTCCTCAGTCATGTGACTACAACAATACACACATTATAAAGGGATTGAGGATTAAAGTCAGACTAGTAATCATCGTTATTAGATGGGCAACAGAATAGACAGTTAGGGCAAGATGGGTGTCAATCCACACATAAAATTCAACTGAAAATACATACACTATGCAATGAATACTCTTTACATATGCTGACACACAACAAAAACCAAGACTGATCACCTTGAGTAGCTTGCTGTTGCTCCTCAGGGCAGGGTAGGTGACGTTGTGGTAGGGTAGGCTGTAGAGTAGCGTGTCGTAGGGTAGGAACACCAGGGATCCCTCGGTCAGTCTCATGTCCTGGGCTGTTTCTAGCAGGAGCTTCTGAGGTCCCCCTCCGATCAGGGCAGAGTGCATACACATGATCACCACTAGGGGGGAGTAACGAGAGAATACAGGGGGAAAGTGGAAAGAACAAAGTGGAAGAGCTTATAATTTTTTTTTGGGGGGGGGGGGTGTAATGAAATGTGTCTTGCATATCCCAACTCCCCCTGAGACACCCGCAGGGAGTGGGGTCATGATTGTCCAGCGCCCCTGAAGCGATTGGGGTCAAGTGCCTTGCTCAAGGGAACAACTACAGATTTTTCACCATGTCATTCCTTGTCTTTCTGGGATTTGAAACCAGCGACCTTTTGGATACTGGCCCAAAGCTCTTACCTCAAGGCTACCTGCCTATAGCTTACTGGCAATCTAAGAAATGAACTTGACTTGACTGAATAAGTGAACGTTTGAGTTCCACCATATTTTTTTACATCACAACCAGTCACACTTTGTGAAATATTCAAACTGAACATAAGTCTTTCTGGATAGTGTAAAGTGGCTTCCTCCCTTCACAAGATATACAGTCAAAGTAGCATTCCTCCTTGTGTATGATATCAGTACTCACATCGTAGGTCCTCCACCTTCTTGAGCTTGGCCAGGGTCTTCCTGACACTACCAGGGTCGTTACCGATGGTAACCACCAGCCTCACCGGCATCCCATGACTCCTCAGAGAGTTGGCCACCTGCAGAAAGGTCAGAGGTCATAGATCCTTATTGGACAAAGTTACAGTATAAAAACGTGACTTGTATTTTATTAGTGCCCAACGCAGTAACATTCTGTTTAAATAAATAATAATAATGATAATAATAAGAATAATAACAACAATAACAATAATAAAACATTATTATTATATTTGGAAAAGCCTTTTCGGCTGACGTTAAAGTGGCGTTAGTGCCAAACTCTAACGATCTGTTAAAGCCTGCGCTCTTATATTTTCAAACCCACGAGTGGTAATCTACCTGTTTTAAATGAGCTTGCTTGCGCTGAGGTTCGCCAAAGTGCCAATTTCAGTATAGTGGGAATGGTTGGTCTAATGGTTATGACATGGATTTTGACAACGAATGCGCAGCCTATCCAGCCGTGACGCACAGTGCCCATATGCAATTGGAACAAGAGAGATGTGCTTTTTGTGCCCATAAACCTCGCATTTAGAAACATAAAAAACAAATGTTTTATCCCATTTCGTTTAATTTCATTAAAAATCAAGCATAGCCTTCCCTCCTCTCAATGAAGGCTTCTGTTTTTTGTCCTGCCTAGTGCATTGGCCAAGTAGTCAAGACTATGGATAAAGGGTTTGGCTCGTGAGACCGCTTTGAAATAAATCTTAATCACCAAAGCTTTATGAAAAGATCAAGTTTGGGAGAAGCAAAACAGTCATCGGATATCCCTTTTATCTATGTAGTTTTATTGTACGTTATTTTTTACTATATGTCCATCATGGAATGAGAGATTAGATAACTCGGTGACACTGGTATTTAGAAATATGTCAGTTATTTTCTGGCCATGCATTAGCCAAGTAGTGTGTCTGGTGTCTGTCTAATCCTGGCCATGCATTAGCCAAGTAGTGTGTCCGGTGTCTGTCTAATCCTGGCCATGCATTAGCCAAGTAGTGTGTCTGGTGTCTGTCTTATCCTGGCCATGCATTAGCCAAGTAGTGTTTCTGGTGTCTGTCTAATCCTGGCCATGCATTAGCCAAGTAGTGTGTTTGGTGTCTGTCTAATCCTGGCCATGCATTAGCCAAGTAGTGTTTCTGGTGTCTGTCTTATCCTGGCCATGCATTAGCCAAGTAGTGGGTCTGGTGTCTGTCTTATCCTGGCCATGCATTAGCCAAGTAGTGTTTCTGGTGTCTGTCTAATCCAGGCCATGCATTAGCCAAGTAGTGTGTCTGGTGTCTGTCTAATCCTGGCCATGCATTAGCCAAGTAGTGTGTCTGGTGTCTGTCTTATCCTGGCCATGCATTAGCCAAGTAGTGTTTCTGGTGTCTGTCTAATCCTGGCCATGCATTAGCCAAGTAGTGTGTTCTGGTGTCTGTCTAATCCTGGCCATGCATTAGCCAAGTAGTGTTTCTGGTGTCTGTCTTATCCTGGCCATGCATTAGCCAAGTAGTGGGTCTGGTGTCTGTCTTATCCTGCCATGCATTAGCCAAGTAGTGTTTCTGGTGTCTGTCTTATCCTGGCCATGCATTAGCCAAGTAGTGGGTCTGGTGTCTGTCTTATCCTGCAATGCATTAGCCAAGTAGTGTGTCTGGTGTCTGTCTTATCCTGGCCATGCATTAGCCAAGTAGTGTGTCTGCTGTCTGTCTGATCCTGGCCATGCATTAGCCAAGTAGTGTTTCTGGTGTCTGTCTAATCCTGGCCATGCATTAGCCAAGTAGTGTTTCTGGTGTCTGTCTAATCCTGGCCATGCATTAGCCAAGTAGTGTGTCTGGTGTCTGTTATCCTGGCCATGCATCAGCCAAGTAGTGTTTCTGGTGTCTGTCTTATCCTGGCCATGCATTAGCCAAGTAGTGTTTATGGTGTCTGTCTAATCCTGGCCATGCATTAGCCAAGTAGTGTGTCTGGTGTCTGTCTAATCCTGGCCATGCATTAGCCAAGTAGTGTGTCTGGTGTCTGTCTAATCCTGGCCATGCATTAGCCAAGTAGTGTGTCTGGTGTCTGTCTAATCCTGGCCATGCATTAGCCAAGTAGTGTGTCTGGGGTCTGTCTGATCCTGACCATGCATTAGCCAAGTAGTGTGTCTGGGGTCTGTCTGATCCTGACCATGCATTAGCCAAGTAGTGTGTCTGGGGTCTGTCTGATCCTGACCATGCATTAGCCAAGTAGTGTGTCTGGGGTCTGTCTGATCCTGACCATGCATTAGCCAAGTAGTGTGTCTGGGGTCTGTCTGATCCTGGCCATGCATTAGCCAAGTAGTGTGTCTGGTGTCTGTCTGATCCTGGCCATGCATTAGCCAAGTAGTGTGTCTGGGGTCTGTCTAATCCTGGCCATGCATTAGCCAAGTAGTGTGTCTGGGGTCTGTCTTATCCTGGCCATGCATTAGCCAAGTAGTGTGTCTGGTGTCTGTCTAATCCTGGCCATGCATTAGCCAAGTAGTGTGTTTGGTGTCTGTCTAATCCTGGCCATGCATTAGCCAAGTAGTGTTTCTGGTGTCTGTCTTATCCTGGCCATGCATTAGCCAAGTAGTGTGTCTGGTGTCTGTCTTATCCTGGCCATGCATTAGCCAAGTAGTGTTTCTGGTGTCTGTCTTATCCTGGCCATGCATTAGCCAAGTAGTGTTTCTGGTGTCTGTCCTATCCTGGCCATGCATTAGCCAAGTAGTGTTTCTGGTGTCTGTCTAATCCTGGCCATGCATTAGCCAAGTAGTGTGTCTGGTGTCTGTCTAATCCTGGCCATGCATTAGCCAAGTAGTGTGTTCTGGTGTCTGTCTTATCCTGGCCATGCATTAGCCAAGTAGTGTTTCTGGTGTCTGTCTTATCCTGGCCATGCATTAGCCAAGTAGTGTGTCTGGTGTCTGTCTAATCCTGGCCATGCATTAGCCAAGTAGTGTGTTCTGGTGTCTGTCTAATCCTGGCCATGCATTAGCCAAGTAGTGTTTCTGGTGTCTGTCTTATCCTGGCCATGCATTAGCCAAGTATTGTTTCTGGTGTCTGTCTAATCCTGGCCATGCATTAGCCAAGTAGTGTTTCTGGTGTCTGTCTTATCCTGGCCATGCATTAGCCAAGTAGTGTTTCTGGTGTCTGTCTTATCCTGGCCATGCATTAGCCAAGTAGTGTGTCTGGTGTCTGTCTTATCCTGGCCATGCATTAGCCAAGTACTGTGTTTGGTGTCTGTCTTATCCTGGCCATGCATTAGCCAAGTAGTGTTTCTGGTGTCTGTCTTATCCTGGCCATGCATTAGCCAAGTAGTGTGTCTGGTGTCTGTCTAATCCTGGCCATGCATTAGCCAAGTAGTGTTTCTGGTGTCTGTCTTATCCTGGCCATGCATTAGCCAAGTAGTGTGTTTGGTGTCTGTCTAATCCTGGCCATGCATTAGCCAAGTAGTGTTTCTGGTGTCTGTCTTATCCTGGCCATGCATTAGCCAAGTAGTGTTTCTGGTGTCTGTCTTATCCTGGCCATGCATTAGCAAAGTCGTGTGTCTGGTGTCTGTCTAATCCTGGCCATGAATTAGCCAAGTAGTGTTTTTGGTGTCTGTCTTATCCTGGCCATGCATTAGCCAAGTAGTGTTTCTGGTGTCTGTCTTATCCTGGCCATGCATTAGCCAAGTAGTGTTTCTGGTGTCTGTCTTATCCTGGCCATGCATTAGCCAAGTAGTGTGTCTGGTGTCTGTCTAATCCTGGCCATGCATTAGCCAAGTAGTGTTTCTGGTGTCTGTCTAATCCTGGCCATGCATTAGCCAAGTAGTGTGTCTGGTGTCTGTCTTATCCTGGCCATGCATTAGCCAAGTAGTGTGTTTGGTGTCTGTCTAATCCTGGCCATGCATTAGCCAAGTAGTGTTTCTGGTGTCTGTCTTATCCTGGCCATGCATTAGCCAAGTCGTGTGTCTGGTGTCTGTCTTATCCTGGCCATGCATTAGCCAAGTAGTGTTTCTGGTGTCTGTCTTATCCTGGCCATGCATTAGCCAAGTAGTGTGTCTGGTGTCTGTCTAATCCTGGCCATGCATTAGCCAAGTAGTGCTTCTGGTGTCTGTCTAATCCTGGCTATGCATTAGCCAAGTAGTGTTTCTGGTGTCTAATCCTGGCCATGCATTAGCCAAGTAGTGTTTCTGGTGTCTGTCTAATCCTGGCCATGCATTAGCCAAGTAGTGTTTCTGGTGTCTGTCTTATCCTGGCCATGCATTAGCCAAGTAGTGTGTCTGGTGTCTGTCTTATCCTGGCCATGCATTAGCCAAGTAGTGTGTCTGGTGTCTGTCTAATCCTGGCCATGCATTAGCCAAGTAGTGTGTCTGGTGTCTGTCTAATCCTGGCCATGCATTAGCCAAGTAGTGTTTCTGGTGTCTGTCTTATCCTGGCCATGCATTAGCCAAGTATTGTTTCTGGTGTCTGTCTAATCCTGGCCATGCATTAGCCAAGTAGTGTTTTTGGTGTCTGTCTTATCCTGGCCATGCATTAGCCAAGTAGTGTTTCTGGTGTCTGTCTTATCCTGGCCATGCATTAGCCAAGTAGTGTGTCTGGTGTCTGTCTTATCCTGGCCATGCATTAGCCAAGTACTGTGTTTGGTGTCTGTCTTATCCTGGCCATGCATTAGCCAAGTAGTGTTTCTGGTGTCTGTCTTATCCTGGCCATGCATTAGCCAAGTAGTGTGTCTGGTGTCTGTCTAATCCTGGCCATGCATTAGCCAAGTAGTGTTTCTGGTGTCTGTCTTATCCTGGCCATGCATTAGCCAAGTAGTGTGTTTGGTGTCTGTCTAATCCTGGCCATGCATTAGCCAAGTAGTGTTTCTGGTGTCTGTCTTATCCTGGCCATGCATTAGCAAAGTCGTGTGTCTGGTGTCTGTCTAATCCTGGCCATGCATTAGCCAAGTAGTGTTTCTGGTGTCTGTCTTATCCTGGCCATGCATTAGCCAAGTAGTGTTTCTGGTGTCTGTCTTATCCTGGCCATGCATTAGCCAAGTAGTGTTTCTGGTGTCTGTCTTATCCTGGCCATGCATTAGCCAAGTAGTGTGTCTGGTGTCTGTCTAATCCTGGCCATGCATTAGCCAAGTAGTGTTTCTGGTGTCTGTCTAATCCTGGCCATGCATTAGCCAAGTAGTGTTTATGGTGTCTGTCTTATCCTGGCCATGCATTAGCCAAGTAGTGTGTTTGGTGTCTGTCTAATCCTGGCCATGCATTAGCCAAGTAGTGTTTCTGGTGTCTGTCTTATCCTGGCCATGCATTAGCCAAGTCGTGTGTCTGGTGTCTGTCTTATCCTGGCCATGCATTAGCCAAGTAGTGTTTCTGGTGTCTGTCTTATCCTGGCCATGCATTAGCCAAGTAGTGTGTCTGGTGTCTGTCTAATCCTGGCCATGCATTAGCCAAGTAGTGTTTCTGGTGTCTGTCTTATCCTGGCCATGCATTAGCCAAGTAGTGTTTCTGGTGTCTGTCTAATCCTGGCCATGCATTAGCCAAGTAGTGTTTCTGGTGTCTGTCTAATCCTGGCCATGCATTAGCCAAGTAGTGTTTCTGGTGTCTGTCTTATCCTGGCCATGCATTAGCCAAGTAGTGTGTCTGGTGTCTGTCTTATCCTGGCCATGCATTAGCCAAGTAGTGTGTCTGGTGTCTGTCTAATCCTGGCCATGCATTAGCCAAGTAGTGTTTCTGGTGTCTGTCTAATCCTGGCCATGCATTAGCCAAGTAGTGTTTCTGGTGTCTGTCTAATCCTGGCCATGCATTAGCCAAGTAGTGTGTCTGGTGTCTGTCTAATCCTGGCCATGCATTAGCCAAGTAGTGTTTCTGGTGTCTGTCTAATCCTGGCCATGCATTAGCCAAGTAGTGTTTCTGGTGTCTGTCTAATCCTGGCCATGCATTAGCCAAGTAGTGTTTCTGCTGTCTGTCTAATCCTGGCCATGCATTAGCCAAGTAGTGTGTCTGGTGTCTGTCTAATCCTGGCCATGCATTAGCCAAGTAGTGTGTCTGGTGTCTGTCTTATCCTGGCCATGCATTAGCCAAGTAGTGTGTTTGGTGTCTGTCTAATCCTGGCCATGCATTAGCCAAGTAGTGTTTCTGGTGTCTGTCTTATCCTGGCCATGCATTAGCCAAGTAGTGTTTCTGGTGTCTGTCTAATCCTGGCCATGCATTAGCCAAGTAGTGTGTCTGGTGTCTGTCTTATCCTGGCCATGCATTAGCCAAGTAGTGTTTCTGGTGTCTGTCTAATCCTGGCCATGCATTAGCCAAGTAGTCGATCCATAAAAGGCTTCTAAATGGTCTACTCCTGAGGCTTTTACAGTCACATGCTTCTGCATTATTCACAATGTGATCTTTATTTAACTAGGCAAGTCAGTTAAGAACAAATTCTTATTTACTCTGACGGCCTACCCCGGCCAAACCCTCCCCTAACCCGGACGACGCAGGGCCAATTGTGCGCCGCCCTATGGGACTCCCGATCACGGCTGGTTGTGACACAGCCTGGGAACGAACCAGGGTCTGTAGTGACGCCTCTAGCACTGAGATGCAGTGCCTTAGACCGCTGCGCCACTGCAGTGCATACTCCATTCGGCTTGTATCCATCCCCATTTCCAAATAGCACCTCTTGTTTCAAGTTTTAATGTCACATGCACAGGTGTGTGTGTATGTGTGTGTACCTTGCTGGAGGTCTCCACCCAGCTGTCCTCTGAGGAGGCAATGATGCCAACTTGTGCCCAGCGGAAGTGCTGCATGAGGCTGATCAGCACCCAGGTGGGTCGGGGCATGGAACGTGCAAAGGTAGGGTGGTTCCGGACATCATCCAGCTCATAGCCAACACATCCCCATGAAAACACCGCCTGGGGAGAGGAGAGAATTGAATGGAATATAACGGAATGGAATAGAATCCATTACATGAATAGAATCCAAGACATTTACTACCATCACCCACCTTGTTCCAGCCCTTGCCCAGTAGCGATGCAGCGTCACAGTACCCAGGGTTGGCCGGCCCGATGAAGCCTGTAGCCCTGGTGAATTAATGAGTGAACGTGTCAAGTCGCCCTGTAGCACCCTGACAGGATGTTTTTGACATTTTGTAAAGAAAAGTAATGTACATTACAACAAACCTGGTATAGAAGCCCATGAACCCATCCAGAGCCCTGGAAGTCTCACACTTCTCTTCCAGAATGACATAATCAAAAGTGGCTGCCAGTGAGAGGACAGGGTCTCTATTGAGACATACCAGACAGATTAATCGATTAGTTGATCGAAGGAATCCATAGCGATTAGAAAATTAGGGACAGATACCTTTAAATAAACAAGATTATGTTCTGAATTCAAAGTATTTGTGGCATTTTCCCCCTGCATAACTTAAGTAAGCCTATTTCCTAAACTAATCGGCCTTAGCAACCAACAACGAAACAATTCGGAAAAACTTGTGTTGAACTCAGCCCTACCTGCTGATTCTGGTAAAACGTGTGTTGAACTCAGCCCTACCTGCTGATTCTGGTAAAACGTGTGTTGAACTCAGCCCTACCTGCTGATTCTGGTAAAACTTGTGTTGAACTCAGCCCTACCTGCTGATTCTGGTAAAACGTGTGTTGAACTCAGCCCTACCTGCTGATTCTCGTAAAACGTGTGTTGAACTCAGCCCTACCTGCTGATTCTGGTAAAACTTGTGTTGAACTCAGCCCTACCTGCTGATTCTGGTAAAACGTGTGTTGAACTCAGCCCTACCTGCTGATTCTGGTAAAACGTGTGTTGAACTCAGCCCTACCTGCTGATTCTGGTAAAACGTGTGTTGAACTCAGCCCTACCTGCTGATTCTGGTAAAACGTGTGTTGAACTCAGCCCTACCTGCTGATTCTGGTAAAACGTGTGTTGAACTCAGCCCTACCTGCTGATTCTGGTAAAACGTGTGTTGAACTCAGCCCTACCTGCTGATTCTGGTAAAACGTGTGTTGAACTCAGCCCTACCTGCTGATTCTGGTAAAACTTGTGTTGAACTCAGCCCTACCTGCTGATTCTGGTAAAACGTGTGTTGAACTCAGCTCTACCTGCTGATTCTGGTAAAACTTGTGTTGAACTCAGCCCTACCTGCTGATTCTGGTAAAACTTGTGTTGAACTCAGCCCTACCTGCTGATTCTGGTAAAACGTGTGTTGAACTCAGCCCAACCTGCTGATTCTGGTAAAACGTGTGTTGAACTCATCCTTACCTGTTGATACGGTTGACGGCCAGCTGGGCCGCCACACTCGGCAGCGCCTTGGAGAAGAGAGGGTCACATGACCACGGCCCTACCACCCCGACACGGAAGTGAGCAGCGTGAACAGCGGAGGGTCCAATGGGCCAAAGGCACAGGGGGGCAAGCAGGAGGAACCAAAGGACACCATACCGATAGCGAGGGAGCTGGAGATAGCGAGGGAGCTGGAGGGAGCGAGGGATGGAAGTAAATAGAGGGGAAGAGATAGGGAGGGGGGCGGAGTGTGCCTTAGGGTGGTCAGGGGTTGGGTGTCCGTGCGCGGCCCATGTCCGAGGTTTGCTGTGGAAGGCACAGAGCGGTGGTCGCATCTCAAGGATAACACACGCTATGCACACGCCAAGCCGCTGCTCCACGCGTGTCACTGCAGTCACAGGTCCTTAGAAGACAAAGTTCTAAACGTGTCGGCCACAACTTCCTGAAAATCTGAGACAATAGGAGGACCATCAGCATTCACATATTGTGATCAATCAAAATTAGTTTATTTTGCGTTCGCATATCCATCTGTTAGAAAGTGCTTAAAAGCAGCCCTTACAAGATCATGTCATGTAGACATCACCTGTCTAACCATTCGTTCTACACACTGTTTCTACATATTCATGAATTGGCAAAAATGATTTCACACTGATGTCTGTAATTCTACAGGGTGTAAACGGCTCTACTAAAACTCAGGATTATCTGACTAAATATGACCGTGGATTTATCATCCATAATCCCTATCCCGCATAGGCATCTCATATGAACCTTTGGAAAGACTGGCCTTGACTATAGTTGTACGGTTTTAAATAATAATTGATCTAATGTTTGCATCAATCAATTGTAGGCTATTTGGTATTAGAAAGAACACATGTTGATTAAATTTTTGGTTTTGTGTGTTAAGCCTATAAAATATTGCCAACAATAACTTCTTAACTCACCTTTATTTATGAGTTAATATACAAATACATCACTTACCATGCTAGGATGAGAAGGAGGACTAGGCTTACTTGAATTCTCCTCTATGGCGTCGCCTCCTCTGCACAAAAGTAGGCCTATCACAGAAAAGGAAAGTGTCAGCGCAGTCAAATTTATCCAAGTTACATCCTCAGCGACACAAAAAAAACTAAGTTTCACATACTAGCTCAAAGACTATTGGGCCTATAGAAATGCAACGTTTTAAAACGTACATCATTGAATATTTGAGTTGTATTTTGGCCTATCGAGCGAAAGTTCTTCCAGTGGGTCCGGGGTGCGCCATACAAGTGAGCGGCAAATCTCATAATCCTCTCACCAGTATCATCTCAATGGCGAGTGAGTGTGTGTGACAACCTTAGCGACCTAGAACAAGTGACCCTTCAGATTAGATCAAATCCAATCTTCTGCAGCTGGCTATGGTAGGCCTGTAACACCTTCCTGTGGCACTGTGGGAGTTCTTATCATGCAGATCCATTGCAGGCCATTAGGCTAATCTGTATGCTACAATAGTGGGATAATTGATAGCAACATAATAAACATATTCTACATCTGAACTCTCTGGGACAGACCAGAACACAGCCCCTGCAGGCTCTAGATTCCAACCTGGCATTCCATCTGGACTTCCCCTGTAGGCCTATATCGTCCATGGAGACGTTCTGATTTAGTCGGTATGTTCCGTCTGTCTTTGAAACAGATGGAAACATGGAATGCATCTGCCTTGTTTAATGGGTGTCTGCAAATGGACGTGGTGCTAGATATTTGATGGAATTACCATTAGACATCGATTTAAAGTCAGTGTTGTGTTTGGTAAAGCTAAAGATCTGTGAGTAAGCTGATCATAGACGTGTACCAACAGTTGGGCAATTTAGCTGGTGTCTAAATGGACAGTTCTTTTTCTTGAAGCTAGAGGGCAGCAGAAAACAGCAACTACAGTGGTTCATTCTCGTTTAACCTTTATTATTATTTACAATGACGGCCTACCCCGGCCAATTGTTCTATGGGATTCCCATGTGGAACCTTCTGAGCAGAGAGTTTCATTCTAGAACTCTATAATGGAATGATAGAAAACAATGCTCATTCCGCTGATGCTTTCCTCATTCTCCCAGACCTACTCAACCGATTGACTGTGATAAACTAGCTTGTACTATTTCCTCATTCTCCCAGACCTACTCAACCGATTGACTGTGATAAACTAGCTTGTACTATTTCCTCATTCTCCCAGACCTACTCAACCGATTGACTGTGATAAACTAGCTTGTACTATTTCCTCATTCTCCCAGACCTACTCAACCGATTGACTGTGATAAACTAGCTTGTACTATTTCCTCATTCTCCCAGACCTACTCAACCGATTGACTGTGATAAACTAGCTTGTACTATTTCCTCATTCTCCCAGACCTACTCAACCGATTGACTGTGATAAACTAGCTTGTACTATTTCCTCATTCTCCCAGACCTACTCAACCGATTGACTGTGATAAACTAGCTTGTACTATTTCCTCATTCTCCCAGACCTACTCAACCGATTGACTGTGATAAACTAGCTTGTACTATTTCCTCATTCTCCCAGACCTACTCAACCGATTGACTGTGATAAACTAGCTTGTACTATTTCCTCATTCTCCCAGACCTACTCAACCGATTGACTGTGATAAACTAGCTTGTACTATTTCCTCATTCTCCCAGACCTACTCAACCGATTGACTGTGATAAACTAGCTTGTACTATTTCCTCATTCTCCCAGACCTACTCAACCGATTGACTGTGATAAACTAGCTTGTACTATTTCCTCATTCTCCCAGACCTACTCAACCGATTCACTGTGATAAACTAGCTTGTACTATTTCCTCATTCTCCCAGACCTATTCAACCGATTCAATGTGATAAACTAGCTTGTACTATTTGGTGTTGGGAACAAACAAGAAGATTTAAGTGAGGGAACGTAATGTTTTGGGCTTGGCAAGCACTGTTTAACTTTATCTGTTCCCTTCTTCGCTCTCTCTCTCTCTCTCTTTTTCTCTCTCTCTCACTCTCCCTCTCCTTAACCCTCTCTCTTTCTCGCCTGTTCTCTCATTCTGAAAATGTCATATTAAAGTGACAGAGAATAAACTGTGTGAAAGAGAATTAGAGAGAGGGAAACAAAGTGACAGAAAAGAGTGTTAAGAGTGAGTGTGTGAGGGAGAGAGAGAGAATGAAAGACAGAAAGCTTTACACCACAGAGGTTGTAGCCTTATTAAGCAGAGGTGACATGTTCTCTCTCTCTCTCTCTCTCTCTCTCTCTCTCTCTCTCTCTCTCTCTCTCTCTCTCCTCCCTGACATTAGTAACATCAGTAGTCTGCCAACACTAACAGGTCCAGATGTTAGTAGGGAGACTGCCTGCCAAGGGCCGTGTTCCAAATGTGTCACGACTTCCACAGAAGTCGGTTCCTCTCTGTGTTTGGCGGTCGACGTAACCGGTCTTCTAGCCATCGCCGCTTCACCTTTCATTTTCCATTTGTTTTGTCTTGTTTTCCCACACACCTGGTTCACATTCCCTCATCAGACTAAATGTATATTGCCCTCTGTTTCCCCCATGTCTGTGTGTGGAATTGTTCTTTGTGTAGGGTGTTACGCTACAGGCTGGCTTGCGCTAGGTTTGTTTCAAACCTAGGTTTGTTTGTTTTGTTTAATGCGGTTCATGTTACCGTGGTTGTGCTTTGTGCTACCTCGCCTGTGCCTTTGGGCCAGGGTGTATATTAAAGTTCTCCTGTTATCACCCATCTCTGCTCTCCTGCGCCTGACTTCCTGGCAACAAGTCACTCACCCTGTTACAGAATGGCTCCCTATACAGTGCACTACTTTTGACCAGGACCCATTGAGCTCTAGTCAAAAGTAGTGCACTATGTAGAGAATAAGGTGTCATTTGAGGATGCGGATAGACTGGCTTCTCTCATGGCCTGATGAAGACCCCAGCTCAGCTTAGCCCCACACCCATTACATTATAATCGGAGTGAATTGGGGGAGTTGAATGTCCACTCTTAGATGTGGGGAGTATCCTGTTATAGTACTACAGATTCAAGCATGGGGGATTCCTCCTTCAAATGACACGCTGCTTGTGTCCCAGTGGCACCTTGTTCCCTATAGTGCACTTCTGGTCAAAAGATCTCTGGCCAAAGGTAGTGCACTACATAGGGAATAGGGTGCCGTTTTGAAAACAAGCCCAGGCTTCTGCCCAGGTGAGGACAGCTGGTCTGATAGTGTAATTTTAGACTTCTCAGAAGGTCTATCTGGATGAAAAGATTGAGGATTGATGATACGACCCAAATGGCACCCTGTTCCCTATATAGTGCACTACTTTTCACAAGTACCCATAGAGTTCTGGTCAAAAGTTGTGCACTATATAGGGAATAGGGTGCCATGTGGACTGTCTGGCTCTTAGTAGCTCCATGTAGACATCTTCCCACAGTGTCCTGACATGCCTGATGCTGCTGTTTACAACAGTCTGGCTCTCTTCAAGGGGATGATTATTATTCAACTATAATCATCATCATCATCATCATCATCATCACAGAATGTACACTAGAGAGTCGTTAGAGGATATTGTTTTATTCTAATGATTGTGATTGTGATGATTCATTCAGAGAATGTTCTCAATGAAACACGTTGAAACTTATTTGGTGTCTATGAATGGTTCAGATTGTTTGCAGTGGTTGTGGTGCAGAAGTGACGTTTCAGTGAAAATAATGATCTGTTCTGCCTCTTCCCACAAGGAAAACATTTTGGAGAGGTTGAACGGCCGTGTAAACAAGCCCCTCCCTCTTCTTTTTTTTACCCCTCTCTCTGTTTGTTTTACTTGGAGAGGGAAAGAGGGGGAGCGGGGGAAAAGAGGGGGAGAGAGGGAAAGGAGGGAGAGAGAGGGGAAAGAGGGGGAGAGAGGGGAAAGAGGGGGAGAGAGGGAAAAGAGGGGGAGAGAGGGGAAAGAGGGGGAGAGAGAGGAAAGAGAGGGAGAGAGGGAAAAGAGGGAGGAGAGAGGGAAAGGAGGGGGAGAGAGGGAAAGGAGGGGGAGAGAGGGAAAGGAGGGGGAAAAGAGGGGGAAAAGAGGGGGAGAGAGGGAAAGGAGGGAGGAAACGATAGGTCAGATGGAGATACAATACAGTTTCTAAGGAAGGAAAATTACTTTGGCCTCGGCTGCAGAACTCGGCTGCAAATGACATCACTGATATTTCAACATGCTTCTTTATAGAATATGCACTAAAATGGCCATATGTTCATATGCATTACAGTGAGGGAAAAAAGTATTTGATCCCCTGCTGATTTTGTACGTTTGCCCACAGAAATGATCAGTCTATAATTTTAATGGTAGGTTTATTTGAACAGTGAGAGACAGAATAACAACAAAAAAATCCGAAAAATGCACGTCAAAAATGTTATAAATTGATTTGCATTTTAATGAGGGAAATAAGTATTTGAGACCCTCTCAATCAGAAAGATTTCTGGCTCCCAGGTGTCTTTTATACAGGTAATGTTATTATTCTGTCTCTCACTGTTCAAATAAACCAACCATTAAAATTATAGAGTGATCATTTCTTTGTCAGTGGGCAAACGTACAAAATCAGCAGGAGATCAAATACTTTTTTCCCCCACTGTATGTGTGCATTGAACTTTAAGGGATACTTGAATTCACATAAATTGCATATAAACATTCCTGGGTGGCAAGGGTACTATATCTCTCTCCTTCAACCATATCGACTATTAGTTTTTAATATGTTTGCATGTCCAGTGAAGCTGTTTAATTGGGCCTATATGTGGATAGATACTCAGTGAAGCCATTTCATATAAGGGTCTACTAAGCTAGCATATGGAATTGTTATAAGATGGTCATACCATAGATCATTTAGCAATTAGATTTTAATTTTAGGACCCCTTTAGATAAAATATTCAATTTGGGCTTTACTATAGCCTATAGAAAGTCTGGGGAAGGCCCTTTCCTGTTTCAGCATGACAATGCCCCCATGCACAAAGCGAGTTCCATACATAAATGGTTTGTCGAGATCAGTGTAAAATAACTTGACTGGCCTGCACAGAGCCCTGACCTCAACCCCATCGAACACCTTTGAGATTAATTGGAACGCTGACTGTGAGCCAGGCCTAATCGCCTAACATCAGTGCCCAACCTCAATAATGCTCTTGTGGCTGAATGGAAGCAAGTTTCCGCAGCAATGTTCCAACATCTAGTGGAAAGCCTTCCCAGAAGAGTGGAGGCTGTTATAGCATCAAAGGGGAGACCAACTCCATATTAATGCTCATGATTTTGGCTGTACCCACTTTAAGTTAGTTTTGACGGTAGGCCGTCATTTTAAATAAGAATTTGTTCTTAACTGACTTGCCTAGTTAAATAAAGGTAAAAAAATAAAAATAAAAAAGTTTGTTTTAACAGTGGTCAGGTAGGCTACTGTGGCTATTTGATCATAATGTAGCCCTACCAGAGTGGTCTACCATCAAAAACAATGTAGAAAATGCATCCCATAATATTTTAACATGGAAATAGCTGTTCTATCATTCAGCCTACAGTAGCAGCCAATGTGTGGTGTTCAGTGTAGGCCTACATTCTATGAGACTTTTGAATAAAAAACATGCAGGGCTTGACATCAAATCAGATCAAATTTTATTAGTCACATGCGCCGAGTACAACAGGTGTAGACCTTACAGTGAAATGCTTACTTACAAGCCCCTCACTTTTCCACAATGCATTGGAAGAGATGGGCTGCGAGTAATCGTCCGTAGTTCTCTTCAAGTAGCCAAACAACAAAACTTGTCTGCTTAATTGGGAAGATGCCAAATTGCAAAGCTTCTGCGGTTGTGTTCAGATTAATATTTTTGTTCTTCTTAAAATGATAAGGAGTATTGCATCTTAGACTACATCTTTGAAAACAGAAGTCTTTATTATTATTTATACATTTTTTATACCCAAAGTGAATTTCTGTTTTGTCACTGAAAAATTGTTTCTCGTTCTCTTAGCATTCAACAGAGCTTGTAAGCTAAATACTAAACCATCTTTTGATTTCTGAATGTGTCCGCGCCACATTCAGGTGGTATGTTGGGCCAGCAGCATACCACCCTGCGTCCCACTGCTCACTAAGCAGAGTTTGTGCTGGTTTATCCCTGGATGGGAGAGCAGATGCTGCTGGAAGTGGTTTTGGAGGGCCAGTAGGTGGCACTCTTTCCCAGGACAGTGATTGGGGATATTGCCCTGTGTAGGGTGCTGTTTTTTGGATGGGATGTTAAACGGGTGTCCTGACTATCTGTGGGCACTAAAGATCCCGTGGCATTTATTATCGTAAGAGTAGGGGTGTTATGCCACGTTCAAAACAACTGGGAACTCTGAAAAATACATGGTCAAATCTTGACGTCAGTGATCTTCAGATTGGAAAGTCGGAGCTCTAGAAAGAGGCCAGAGTTTCCAAGTTGGAAGACTGTTCAAATCGTTTTTTCTGCGTTCCCAGATGTTTTGAACACAATTGTTTTGTGGACCCAATTGTTTTGAATGTGGCATTAAGCCATTTGATTAGATGTTCAGGAGTCTTGGGGGTAGAAGCTCTTTAGAAGCCTCTTGGACCTAGACTTGTCGCTCCAGTACCGCTTGCCATGCGATAGCAGAGAGAACAGTCTATGACCAGGGTGGCTGGAGTCTTTGACAATTTCTAGGGCCTTCCTCTGACATCACCTGGTATAGAGGTCCTGGATGGCAGGAAGCTTGGCCCCATTGATGTACTGGGCCGTACACACTACACTTGCGGTTGGAGGCCAAGCAGTTGCCATACCAGGCAGTGATGCAACTAGTCAAGATGCTCTCGATGGTGCAGCTGTAGAACCTTTTGAAGATCTGAGGACCCATGCCAAATCTTTTTGGTCTCCTGAGGGGGAATAGGTTTTGTCGTGCCCTCTTCATGACTGTCTTAGTGTGCTTGGACCATGTTAGTTTGTTCGTGATGTGGACACCAAGGAACCTCAAGCTCTCAACCTGCTCCACTACAGCCTCGTCGATGAGAATGGGGGCGTGCTTTGTCCTCCTTTTCCTGTAGTCCCCAATCATCTCCTTTGTCTTGATCATGTTGAGGGAGAGGTTGTTGTCCCGGCACCACACGGCCAGGTCTCTGACCTCCTCCCTATAGGTTGCCTCGTTGTTGTCGGTGATCAGGCCTACCACTGTTATGTCATTGGCAAACTGTCAGTGTCAGTTATGTGGAGGTGAGGATAGAGTCAAGCGCAGGACACAGAACTGAGTAAAATAACGTACTTTACTCTTGAAGAAACTCAAAAGTCAAAATCTACGCAGGGATAAATAATCCTGACACAAAACAACTAACACGATGACAAGCAAACAGTCACGCACAAAACATAATGAGAACCAGAGGGTTAAATAGGGAAAACAATCATAACGAGATGGGAACAAGGTGTGAACAATCAAGACATAACAAATGGAAAAAGAAACGTGGATCGGTGGTAGCTAGAAAGCCGGTGACGATGACCGCCGAACGCCGCCCGAACAAGGAGAGGCACCAACTTCGGCGGAAGTCGTGACACAAACTTAATGATGGTGTTGGAGTCGTGCCTGGCCGTGCAGTCATGAGTGAACAGGGAGTACAGGAGGGGACTGAGCATGCACCCCTGAGGGGTCCCTGTGTTGAGGATCAGCATGGCAGATGTGTTGTTACCTACCCTTACCACCTGGGGGCGGCCCTTCAGGAAGTCCAGGATCCAGTTGCAGAGAGAGGTGTTTAGTCCCAGGGTCCTTAGCTTATTGATGAGCTTTGAGGGCACTATGGTGTTGAATGAGTGTCAGAGCCGGTGTAGTACGATTCAATCTTAGTCCTATATTGATACTTGCCTGTTTGATGGTTCGTCAGAGGTTATAGCGAGATTTCTTATAAGCTTCCGGGTTAGAGTCCCGCTCCTTGAAAGCGGCAGCTCTAGCCTTTAGTTCAGTGCGGATGTTGCCTGTAATCCATGGCTTCTGGTTGGGGTATGTACGTATGGTCACTGTGGAGACGACGTCATCGATGAACTTATTGATAAAGACAGTGACTGATGTGGTGTACTCCTCAATGCCATCGGACGAATCCCGGAACATATTCCAGTCTGAGCTAGCAAAGCAGTCCTGTAGCTTAACCATTGCTCTCTACAAATGATCTGTAACTGGGCTAATAACTCACTAACTAGCAATCACTCCACCATCGCTGAGTACAAATTATCTATAACTGGGCTAATAACTCACTAACTAGTAATCACTCCCCCATTGCTGTCTACAAATGATCTATAACTGGGCTAATAACTCACTAACTAGTAATCACTCCCCCATTGCTGTCTACAAATGATCTATAACTGGGCTAATAACTCACTAACTAGCAATTACTGCCCTATTGCTGTCTACAAATGATCTATAACTGGGCTAATAACTCACTATCAAAGGATATGAACAAAATGTACACAAGTCACTACATCTAGCTCTCGCTTTGATCTCAAAACTAGTGCATCTTCTCACAACTGCTCATGCTGTAAAAACAGTCCAGTTCGGGCCTCCCGAGTGGCACAGCGCAGTGCTTGAGGAGTGACTACAGACCCGGGTTCGATCCCAGGCTGTGTTGCAGCCGGCCTCGACCGGGAGACCCATGAGGCTGCTTACAATTGGCCCAGTGTCGTCCGGTTTAGGAGAGGGTTTGGTGGGATGGGATGTCCTTGCCCCATTGCGCTCTAGCGACTCCTTGTGGCGGGCTGGGCGCATGTACGCGGACTTCGGTGTTTCCTCTGACACATTTGTGCGGCTGGCTTCCGGGTTAAGCGAGCAGTGTGTCAAAGAAGCATGGTCATGATTGGGAGGACGCATGGCTCTCGACCTTTGCCTCTCCCGAGTCCGTTCGGGAGTTGCACCGATGGGACAAGACTGTAACTACCAATTGTATATAACGAAATTGGCGGTATAAAGTACCACAAAAAAATATATAAAAGATTTTTTTATTTTTTTTAAACAGTCCAGTTCAAAGTGAATGCCACAGATCCTTATATGGCATTGGTCTATTTGCATATAGCCCTACTGTAGCTCTGATTGGTTAATGGCACACCGGTCTGTGTAGAGTATTTGCCTGCCAATGCAATAGAATTTTACTCCGATGCGTTCTGCCTACAACACAATCTCTTGCATAGTTTGTTTTGTTTCAGTATGTTGCATTGAAAGTGGCTAATATTGTTTTTATTCGATCAGAATTCCCACAGTAAATGGAAACGTTCATAGTGTTAACTAATGGGGAAAACTCTAGAAAGTTGAGAGAAGTTCAATCTCGTGCTTCTCTGCGCGGGCTGATATTTCTTCTATGCGGCAGTCCCGGGGGAGCTGCTTAGAGGGAACATTGGTCATAGAGCGAAACGGAGAACACTATTGTGTTCGAGAGAGTCTCCCTTTTCCACAGTGGGGTAATATTCGTTTGTAGCTCAAACAGTTCAGACGCTACAGACAGAAGTGGTCACATCAGCGTTACCCACTTCAGACGAGTCCTGTTGAGCTTGTGGGGGTCGTAGAACAAACCAGAGACCACCATTGTCTTCGTGAGAGTCTCATCTTTCCATAAATTGGTCATATTTTGTAGGCCAAACCGTTTGGACGCTACAGACATTTTCATGAGAAGACCAATTTTCGGGATGTCTCCTGGTCTGACAAACACCATTAGCTCGGCCACGTTCCACCACAGATGTGGAAGGCCAACATCGGAGGATGTGGTGGATTGAGACACAGCCCAAGCAAAAAAACTCTATCTTAAATACTGACGGATTTTGATAGGGATTTAAAAAAGATATGTTACTTAGATTGACACACAGGTGCGTCAATAGATTCTTAAGGATTTTAATAGGCCTTACATGTAGATACTGTAGATACTCAGTGAAGCCTGTAATTACGAGTTTCCATAGCTGATAGATATTGTCAAAACCAAACCACCCACAAGGGTCCTAGATGAGTGGATGACTGCTAAAAATGATTTTTTTTGAGTTCCAAATGGCACCCTATTCCCTATATAGTGCACTACAGAGTCCTATGTGTTGTTGAGTGTTGTTTCATTGTTCTTGAGTTGAGTATTGATGAGTTGAGTATTGTTGAGTTGAGTGTTGTTAAGTTGTTCTTGAGTTGAGTATTGCCGAGTTGAGTATTGTTGAGTTGAGTATTGGTAAGTTGAGTATTGTTGAGTTGAGTATTGTTGAGTTGAGTATTGTTGAGTTGAATATTGGTAAGTTGAGTTTTGTTGCGTTGAGTGTTGTTAAGTGGAGTATTGTTGAGTGAGTATTGTCGAGTGTTGTTGCGTTGAGTATTGTTGAGTCGAGTGTTGTTAAGTTGTTCTTGAGTTGAGTATTGTTGAGTATTGTTGAGTTGAGTATTGTTACGTTGGGTATTGTTGAGTTGAGTATTGTTGAGTGTTGTTGAGTTGAGTGTTGTTGAGTTTTTCTTGAGTTGTTGTTGACTTGTTGTTGAGTGTTGTTGAGTGTTGTTGAGTGTTGTTGAGTATTGTTGAGTTGAGTATTGTTGAGTTGAGTATTGTTGAGTTGAGTTCTCTGGAAGAGATTCTAGAGGGGCAATCTGGGATTGGAAAAACAACAATGGCTAAATGTAATTAATTCAAAAGTCTGAAAATGGATGTTGAAATCCCGGATTTACCCTTTATTTAGAAGCAGTCCAGTGTCTCGCCACTAATTCCACCAAAATGATCAAACATCATGGTTTCTAATTGATATCCATTAAATAGAAGGAGACTGGCTATCCACCATGTGTGTGTGTGTCTGTGTATGTGTGTGTGTCTGTGTATGTGTCTGTGTATGTGTCTTTGTATGTGTGTATGTGTGTGTGTCTGTGTATGTGTCGTGTCTGTGTATGTGTCTGTGTATGTGTCTGTGTATGTCTCTGTGTATGTGTGTGTGTCTGTGTATGTGTCTGTGTATGTGTGTGTGTCTCTGTATGTGTCTGTGTATGTGTGTGTGTCTGTGTATGTGTGTGTGTCTCTGTATGTGTCTGTGTATGTGTGTGTGTCTGTGTATGTGTGTCTGTGTGTGTGTATGTGTGTGTGTCTGTGTATGTGTCTGGTCTGTGTATGTGTCTGTGTGTGTGTGTGTGTAGTGTGTGTCTGTGTATGTGTGTGTGTGTGTCTGTGTATGTGTGTCTGTGTATGTGTGTGTGTCTGTGTATGTGTCTGTGTCTGTGTATGTGTCTGTGTGTGTGTGTGTGTGTGTATGTGTGTGTCTGTGTATGTGTGTGTGTGTGTCTGTGTATGTGTGTCTGTGTATGTGTGTCTGTGTCTGTGTATGTGTATGTGTATGTGTGTGTGTGTATGTGTGTATGTGTGTGTGTCTGTGTATGTGTGTGTGTCTGTGTATGTGTCTGTGTATGTGTATGTGTATGTGTATGTGTATGTGTGTGTGTGTATGTGTGTGTGTGTGTGTCTGTGTCTGTGTGTGTGTCTGTATGTGTATGTGTATGTGTATGTGTATGTGTATTTGTATGTGTATGTGTATGTGTATGTGTGTGTGTGTGTGTGTGTGTGTGTGTCTGTGTCTGTGTGTGTGTCTGTATGTGTATGTGTATGTGTATGTGTATGTGTATTTGTATGTGTATGTGTATGTGTATGTGTGTGTGTGTATGTGTGTGTGTGTGTGTCTGTGTGTGTGTGTGTATGTGTATGTGTACGTGTACGTGTACATATACGTGTGTGTGTGTATGTGTGTGTGTGTCTGTGTATGTGTGTGTGTGTGTATGTGTCTGTATGTGTCTGTGTATGTGTATGTGTGTATGTGTATGTGTGTGTGTGTGTGTGTGTGTGTGTGTGTGTGTGTGTGTGTGTGTGTGTGTGTGTGTGTGTGTGTGTGTGTGTGTGTGTGGTGTGTCTGTGCATGTGTATGTGTATGTGTATGTGTATGTGTATGTGTACGGTGTGTGTGTGTGTGTGTGTGTGTGTGTCTGTGTATGTGTGTGTGTCTGTATGTGTGTGTGTCTGTATGTGTGTGTCTGTGTGTGTGTATGTGTGTGTGTGTGTATGTGTATGTGTGTGTGTGTGTGTGTGTGTATGTGTGTCTGTGTGTACTCACTGTGACTTAGTAGGGGCGAGGGTTGGGTTGAGGTTTTGAGGCCCAAAATAGAAATACTTGAACTCAGTTTTGTCGTAATATGTGTATGGTTAAGGTAACGGTTTAGGAGGCTGAGCTGGTCCTAGAACAGTGCATATACTGACAACTGTCTGTGGTGCTGTGGTATCAGACAAATCAGTCAGCTGTGTGTATATTGGTACAGTATGCATGGATCATCAATCAACTGACGAAACACACACACACACACACACACACACACACACACACACACACACACACACACACACACACACACACATTGAAGATCGGCCAGCATTCCATTAAACATTAAACCCATAATTCCCTGTATTTAGAGTCTTTGAACTACAAATGATTTCTCAGCAAACAGTGAATTTGGAGATAAGCCCATAAAAGCAAATATGTCCATGTCTCTCAATCTTTATCTTCAAACAGATCAGATATGTACATATTTTATTAATCATTATCTTTAAACAGATCAGACATGTACATGTTTTATTAATCATTATCTTTAAACAGATCAGACATGTACATGTTTTATTAATCATTATCTTTAAACAGATCAGACATGTACATATTTTATTAATCATTATCTTTAAACAGATCAGACATGTACATGTTTTATTAATCATTATCTTTAAACAGATCAGACATGTACATGTTTTATTAATCATTATCTTTAAACAGATCAGACATGTACATGTTTTATTAATCATTATCTTTAAACAGATCAGACATGTACATGTTTTATTAATCATTATCTTTAAACAGATCAGACATGTACATGTTTTATTAATCATTATCTTTATACAGATCAGACATGTACATGTTTTATTAATCATTATCTTTAAACAGATCAGACATGTACATGTTTTATTAATCATTATCTTTAAACAGATCAGACATGTACATGTTTTATTAATCATTATCTTTAAACAGATCAGATATGTACATGTTTTATTAATCATTATCTTTAAACAGATCAGACATGTACATGTTTTATTAATCATTATCTTTAAACAGATCAGACATGTACATGTTTTATTAATCATTATCTTTAAACAGATCAGACATGTACATGTTTTATTAATCATTATCTTTAAACAGATCAGACATGTACATGTTTTATTAATCATTATCTTTAAACAGATCAGACATGTACATGTTTTATTAATCATTATCTTTAAACAGATCAGACATGTACATGTTTCATTAATCATTATCTTTAAACAGATCAGACATGTACATGTTTTATTAATCATTATCTTTAAACAGATCAGACATGTACATGTTTTATTAATCATTATCTTTAAACAGATCAGACATGTACATGTTTTATTAATCATTATCTTTAAACAGATCAGACATGTACATATTTTATTAATCATTATCTTTAAACAGATCAGACATGTACATATTTTATTAATCATTATCTTTAAACAGATCAGACATGTACATGTTTTATGAATCATTATCTTTAAACAGATCAGACATGTACATGTTTTATTAATCATTATCTTTAAACAGATCAGACATGTACATGTTTTAATTAATCATTATCTTTAAACAGATTGTGTGTATGTAACGGTTGTCTTCATGAATGGACCAAGGCGCAGCAGGTATGTGAATACTCATGGTTATTTTATTACCAAAAAAAGAGTAAAGCATCCACTTGAAAAAACAATGACGGTGACAACAGTAGCAGTTTTACAGGCTATACACGCAGTGTAAAAACAACTACCCACAAACCCAAGTGACAAACATACTCCTACATATATGACTCCCAATCAGGAACAACGATCCCCAGCTGTTCCTGATTAGGAGCCACAAGACCAACACAGAACACAAGACTGCCACGTCCTGACCCCAAAACTACAACAACAGCTCCATCTGCTGGTCAGGACGTGACAGTACCCCCCCCTCAAGGTGCAGACCCCGGAATGCACCTAACAATGAAAAAACACCAACAAACAAAAATCCCCAACAAAACCCATAAACAATAACCCCTAAACAATAAGGGAGGGAAGGGAGGGTGGCTGCCGTCAACGACGGCACTGTGCTACACCCTCCCTCCCCAACCCACCTATCCTGGAGGTGGCTCCGGTGCAGGACGTGGACCCTGCTCCACCCTCGGCGTCGCCCACTTTGGTGGAGCCGATAGCTGCACCAGGCAGACGGACCCCTCGAGCCGGGCCGGAGGACAGGAGGGCCCTTCGGGCTGGGCCGGGGAGCAGGAGGGCCCCTCGGGCTGGGCCGGGGGGCAGGAGGGCCCCTCGGGCTGGGCCGGGGGGCAGGAGGGCCCCTCGGGCTGGGCCGGGGAGCAGGAGGGCCCCTCGGGCTGGGCCGGGGAGCAGGAGGGCCCCTCGGGCTGGGCCGGGGAGCAGGAGAACCCCTCGGGCTGGGCCGGGGAGCATGCGGGCCCCTCGGCCTGGGCCGGAAGGCATGCGGGCCACTCGGGCTGGGCCGGAAGGCATGCGGGCCACTCGGGCTGGGCCGGAAGGCATGCGGGCCACTCGGGCTGGGCCGGAAGGCATGCGGGCCACTCGGGCTGGGCCGGAAGGCATGCGGGCCACTCGGGCTGGGCCGGAAGGCATGCGGGCCACTCGGGCTGGGCCGGAAGGCATGCGGGCCACTCGGGCTGGGCCGGAAGGCATGCGGGCCACTCGGGCTGGGCCGGAAGGCATGCGGGCCATTCGGGCTGGGCCGGAGGGCAGGAGGACCACTCGGGCTGGACCGGAGGGCAGGAGGACCACTCGGGCTGGACCGGAGGGCAGGAGGACCACTCGGGCTGATCCTGACAGGCCGGGCACCCTGGCAGATCAGGGCAGGCGGGCACCTCTGGCAGAACAGGGCAGTCCGGCCACTCTGGCAGAACAGGGCAGTCCGGCCACTCTGGCAGAACAGGGCAGTCCGGCCACTCTGGCAGAACAGGGCAGTCCGGCCACTCTGGCAGAACAGGGCAGTCCGGCCACTCTGGCAGAACAGGGCAGTCCGGCCACTCTGGCAGAACAGGGCAGTCCGGCCACTCTGGCAGAACAGGGCAGTCCGGCCACTCCGGCAGTTCAGGGCAGTCCGGCCACTCCGGCAGTTCAGGGCAGTCTGGCCACTCCGGCAGTTCAGGGCAGTCTGGCCACTCTGGCAGTTCAGGGCAGTCTGGCCACTCTGGCAGTTCAGGGCAGTCTGGCCACTCCGGCAGTTCAGGGCAGTCTGACCTCTCTGGCGACTGTTGACTGGCGGGCAGCTCTGACGACTGTTGACTGGCGGGCAGCTCTGACGACTGTTGACTGGCGGGCAGCTCTGACGACTGTTGACTGGCGGGCAGCTCTGACGACTGTTGACTGGCGGGCAGCTCTGACGACTGTTGACTGGCGGGCAGCTCTGACGACTGTTGACTGGCGGGCAGCTCTGACGACTGTTGACTGGCGGGCAGCTCTGACGACTGTTGACTGGCGGGCAGCTCTGACGACTGTTGACTGGCGGGCAGCTCTGGTGACTGTTGACTGGCGAGGCTGGGTTGACACACTAGACTCCTGATGCGTGGGGCTGGTATAGGACGTGCCAGCCTGGAGACACGCACCTCCATGCTAGTGCGTCTGGCGGGAAACACCGGACCGAAAGGGCGCACTGGCGGTCTTGAGCGCAGGGTTGGCATCACCCGTTCCGGCTCGATGCTCCTCTTGCCCTGGCACCTGCGGGGCGCTGGTACTGGGCGCACTGGGCTGTGCGTCCGTATAGGCGAGATGGTGCGCACCTCAGCGTAACATGGCGCCCTCCACCTCGTACGCACCTCCCTGTAGTCACGGGTAGCTGGCTTACGGCTCTTCCCTGGCCTGGCCAAACTACCCGTGTGCCCCCCCCCAAAAAAATCTTGGGGCTGCCTCTCGGGTTCCCTTAGCTCCCTTAACTTGTCCGCCCAGAATTTTCTCTCGTCCTGCCAGGTCCATTCCTCCATTTCCTTCTCCTGTGGCTTCCTCCTCTTCTGCTGCTTGGTCCTTTGGTGGTGGGTAGTTCTGTAACGGTTGTCTTCATGAATGGACCAAGGCGCAGCAGGTATGTGAATACTCATGGTTATTTTATTACCAAAAAAAGAGTAAAGCATCCACTTGAAAAAACAATGACGGTGACAACAGTAGCAGTTTTACAGGCTATACACGCAGTGTAAAAACAACTACCCACAAACCCAAGTGACAAACATACTCCTACATATATGACTCCCAATCAGGAACAACGATCCCCAGCTGTTCCTGATTAGGAGCCACAAGACCAACACAGAACACAAGACTGCCACGTCCTGACCCCAAAACTACAACAACAGCTCCATCTGCTGGTCAGGACGTGACAGTGTATGGTATATAAGACTTCACTCACACACCAGATGAGGAAGCAAACCAGATAATAACTGAACATCTGCAAGTTCTGTTTAAAATAATAATTATATAAATATATAATATAAATATATATAATACACACTATCGTTCAAAAGTTTATTGAAAACAAACATTTGCCCAATAAGCACTTGTTGTCTCTCAAATACGTCTTGACAGTTGTCAGCTAGCTAGCTAATTTGAGTCTTATTAGCCATAGAGGTGACATCAATCAAAATACCTCAAAGATGGTAACAAGAGATGGTATGAAGAACAAGATACGGCGAGAGCTGAAACAACCCGTCTATGATTCACCACACAGCAGCTTTTTGTCATTGTTGCTATAGCGATTCTATATATATATTCTGACCGTTCAGAATCACAACACACATCGTTGTCGTGACGATGTCAACCCACCCGTGTGTAGACGGTGGTTTAATCAGTGGACAGACATCTTGTGATGAGACCTGCCGATTGACTGCCTGCTAAGTTGTGATCCTTTATCACTTATCTAAACCCCAGATTCAAATGAAAGCCCAAAGTCTTCGTAGGGAAAAGTGATGTGTGTGTGTGTGTGTGTGTCTACGTGTGTGTGTGTGTGTGTGTGTGTGTGTGTGTGTGTGTGTGTGTGTGTGTGTGTGTGTGTGTGTGTGTGTGTGTGTGTGTGTGTGTGTGTGTGTGTGTGTGTGTGTGTGTGTGTGTGTTGTGTGTGTGAGTGAGTATTGGCTGCCTCAGTGTTCATACATCAGTCAGTTTGACAGGCATGCTCAGAGGTCTTTCCAGACCAGACACACTGATATGACTTCTACTCCCCGCCTCTCTCTCTCTCTTTCTGTCTTTCTTCTTTCTCTCTCCACTTGTTCTCACTCTAACCCCTCTCTCTCATCTGCTCTGCCCTTTCACTCCATCTCTCTCCTCTCTCTCTTTCTTGTTTTCAACTCTCACCCTGCTCTCTGTCACACACTTGCACCAGCCCATCACTCTCACCCTTAATCTCTGCTCATTCCTCTCTCCCCTAGCCTCTCTCCGTCCCTTATCTGTCTCCCCTAGCCTCTCTCTCTCCCTTATCTGTCTCCCCTGGCCTCTCTCTCTCCCTTATCTGTCTCCCCTGGCCTCTCTCTCGTCCCTTATCTGTCTCCCCTGGCCTCTCTCTCTCCCTTATCTGTCTCCCCTGGCCTCTCTCTTTCCCTTATCTGTCTCCCCTGGCCTCTCTCTCTCCCTTATCTGTCTCCCCTGGCCTCTCTCTCTCCCTTATCTGTCTCCCCTGGCCTCTCTCTCTCCCTTATCTGTCTCCCCTGGCCTCTCTCTCTCTCCCTTATCTGTCTCCCCTGGCCTCTCTCCGTCCCTTATCTGTCTCCCCTGGCCTCTCTCTCTCTCCCTTATCTGTCTCCCCTGGCCTCTCTCTCTCTCCCTTATCTGTCTCCCCTGGCCTCTCTCTCTCCCTTATCTGTCTCCCCTGGCCTCTCTCCGTCCCTTATCTGTCTCCCCTGGCCTCTCTCCCTCCATTATCTGTCTCTCCTGGCCTCTCTCTCTCCCTTATCTGTCTCCCCTGGCCTCTCTCTCTCTCTCTTATCTGTCTCCCCTGGCCTCTCTCTCTCCCTTGTCTGTCTCCCCTGGCCTCTCTCTCCCTTATCTGTCTCCCCTGGCCTCTCTCTCTCCCTCCCTTATCTCTCTTCCCTGGCCTCTCCCCTCTCCCCTCTCCCTTGACCTTTCTCTCTCTCCCTTATCTGTCTTCCCTGGCCTCTCCCCTCTCCCTTGACCTTTCTCTCTCTCCCTTATCTGTCTCCCCTGGCCTCTCTCTCTCTCCCTCCCCTCCTCCCCTGCCCCATCCCTCTTTCCCAATGTAATCCCTTAATCTATTCAATTCAATTTAAGGGCTTTATTGGCCTGTGAAACATATGTTAACATTGCCAAAGCAAGTGAAGTAGATAATAAACAAAAGTGAAATAAACAATACAAATTAACAGTAAACGTTACACTCACAGAAGTTCTAAAAGAATAAAGACATTTCAAATGTCATATTATGTCTATATACAGTGTTGTAACAATCTGCAAATAAAGTACAAAAGGGAAAATAAATAAACATAAATATGGGTTGTATTTACAATAGTGTTTGTTCTTCACTGGTTGCCCTTTTCTTGTAGCAACAGATCACAAATATAGATGCTGTGATGGCACACTGTGGTATTTCACCCAGTAGATATGGGAGTTTATCAAAATAGGGTTTGTTTTAGAATTCTTTGTGGATCTGTGTAATCTGTGGGAAATATGTGTCTCTAATATGGTCATACATTTGGCAGGAGGTTAGGAAGTGCAGCTCAGTTTCCACCTCATTTTGTGGGCAGTGTGCACATAGCCTGTCTTCTCTTGAGAGCCAGGTCTGCCTACGGCAGCCTTTCTCAACAGCAAGGCTATGCTCACTGAGTCTGTACATAGTCAAAGCTTTCCTTAAGTTTGGGTCAGTCGCAGTGGTCAGGTATTCTGCCACTGTGTACTCTCTGTTTAGGGCCAAATAGCATTCTAGTTTGTTCTGATTTTTTTGTTAATTCTTTCCAATGTGTAATTATCTTTTTGTTTTGTAATGATTTGGTTAGGTCTAATTGTGTTGCTCTTAGGGGACTCTTCTCCAGGTTCATCTCTCTGAAGGTGATGGCTTTGTTATGGAAGGTTTTGGAATCGCTTCATTTTAGGTGGTTGTAGAATTTAACAGCTAATTTTTCTTTGGTGAATTTTGATAATTAGCAGGTATTGGTGTTTTGGTATTTTATTAGGATCCCCATTAGCTGTTGCAAAAGCAGCAGCTACTCTTCCTGGGGTCCACACAAAACATGAAACATAATACAGAATGACATAATACAGAACATCACTAGACAAGAACAGCTCAAGGACAGAACTACATACATTTAAAAAAAAGGCACACGTAGCCTACATATCAATACATAAATATCAATACATACATATCAATACATACAGATCAATACATACATATCAATACATACATATCAATACATACACACAAACTATCTAGGTCAAATAGGGGAGAGGCGTTGTGCCACGAGGTGTTGCTTTTTCTGTTTTTTGAAACCAGGTTTGCTGTTTATTTGAGCAATATGAGATGGAAGGAATTTACATGCAATAAGGGCTCTATATAATACTGTACGTTTTCTTGAATTTGTTCTGGATTTGGGGACTGTGAAAAGACCCCTGGTGGCATATCTGGGTATCAGCCTAATTCTGATTATTTTTGTATAATTTGGTGTTTGTCCCATTTTGTGAATTCTTGGTTGGTGCGGACTGCACAACCATAAAGGGCAATGGGTTCTATAACTGATTGAATTATTTTTTAGCCAGATCCTAATTGGTATGTCAAATTGTATGCTCCTTTTGATGGCTTAGAATACCCTTCTAGTTTTTTGTGTGCTCTAGGGCAACGGTGTCTAGATGGAATTGTATTTGTGGTCCTGGCGACTGGACCTTTTTTGGAACACCATTATTTTGGTCTTACTGAGATTTACTGTCAGGGCCCAGGTCTGACAGAATCTGTGCAGAAGTTCTAGGTGCTGCTGTAGGCCCTCCTTGGTTGGGGACAGAAGCACCAGATCATCAGCAAACAGTAGACATTTGACTTCAGATTCTAGTAGGGTGAGGCCGGGTGCTGCAGACTTTTCTTGTGCCTGCGCCAATTCGTTGATATGTATGTTGAAGAGGCTGGGGCTTAAGCTGCATCCCTGTCTCACCCCACGGCCCTGTGGAAAGAAATGTGTGTTTTTAGCCAATTTTAACCACACACTTGTTTGTGTACATGGATTTTAAAATGTTGTATTTTTTTCCCCAACACCACCTTCCATCAATATGTATAGCAGACCCTCAAGCCAAATTGAGTCAAAAGCTTTTTTTAAATCAACAAAGCATGAGAAGACTTTGCCATTGTTTTGGTTTGTTTGTGTTTTTGTCAATTAGGGTGTGCAGGGTGAATACGTGGTCTGTCGTATGGTAAATTGGTAAAACGACGATTTGACATTTGCTCAGTACGTTGTTTTCACTGAGGAAATGTATGAATCTGCTGTTAATGATAATGCAGAGGATTTTCCCAAGGTATCTGTTGATGCATATCCCACGGTAGTTACTGTGGTCAAATTTGTCTGCACTTTTGGATTGGGGTTATCAGTCCTTGGTTCCAAATATTGGGGAAGATGCCAGAGCTAAGGATGATGTTAAAGAGTTTAAGTATAGCCAACTGGAATTTGTTGTCTGTATATTTTATCATTTCATTGAGGATACCATCAACACCACAGGCCTTTTTGGGTTGGAGGGTTTGTATTTTGTCCTGTAGTTCATTCAATGTAATTGGAGAATCGAGTGGGTTCTGGTAGTCTTTAATAGTTGAGTCTAAGATTTGTATTTGATCATGTTTATGTTTTTGCTGTTTGTTCTTTGTTATAGGGCCAAACAGATTGGAGAAGTGGTTTACCCATACATCTCCTTTTTGGATAGATAACTCTTTGTGTTGTTGTTTGTTTAGTGTTTTCCAATTTTCCCAGAAGTGGTTAGAGTCTATAGATTCTTCAATTACCTTGAGCTGATATCTGATGTGCTGTTCCTTCTTTTTCCGTATTGTATTTCTGTATTGTTTTAGTGATTCACCAGAGTGAAGGTGTAGATTTAGGTTTTCTGGGTCTCTATGTTTTTGGTTGGACAGGTTTCTCCATTTCTTTCTAAGGTTTTTGCATTCTTCATCAAACCATTTGTCATTGTTGTTCATTTCCTTCAGTTTTCTGTTTTAATTTTTTTGATTTGATAGGGAATTTGAAAGGTCAAATATACTGTTTAGGTTTTCTACTGCCAAGTTTACACCTTCACTATTACAGTGGGTACGTTTTGTTCAGGAAGTTGTCTAAAAGGGATTAAATTTGTTGTTGCCTAAATGATTTTTGGTAGCTTTCCACACTACTTTCCTTCCATCTATAGCATTTCTTAATATTATTCAGTTCCTTTGGCTTTGATGCCTCATGATTGAGTATTGCTCTGTTCAAGTAGACTGTGATTTTGCTGTGGTCTGATAGGGGTGTCAGTGGGCTGACTGTGAACGCTCTGAGAGACTCTGGGTTGAGGTCAGTGATAAAGTAGTCTACAGTACTACTGCCAAGAGATGAGCTATAGGTGTACCTACCATAAGAGTCCCCTCGAAGCCTACCATTGACTATGTACATACCCAGCGTGTGAAAGAGCTGCAGGAGTTGTGAACCGTTTTTTTGGTTATGCTGTCGTAGTTGTGTCTAAGGGGGTCAAATGGGGAAGGGATGCTGTCACTTCCTGGTAGGTGTTTGTCCCCGTGTGCTGAGGGTGTCAGGTTCTTGTCCAGTTCTGGTATTTAGGTCACCACAGACTAGTACATGTCCCTGGGCCTGGAAATAGTTGATCTCCCCCTCCAGGATGGAGAAGCTGTCTTCATTAAAGTATGGGGATTCTAGTGGGGGGGTATAGGTAGCACACAGGAGGACATTTATCTCTGTTGAGATCATTTCCTTTTGAATTTCTAGCCAAATGTAAAAATGTTCCTGTTTTGACTAATTTAATTGAGTGGGTTAGGTCTGCTATATATCAAATTAGCATACCCCCTGAGTCCCTTCCCTATTTCATACCTGGTAGTTTTGGTGGATGGGACTACCAGCTCTCTGTAACCTAGAGGCCAACCAGTGGGTCCATCTCCTTTATAACATGTTTCTTGTAGGATGAAAATGTCTGTATTTCTGATTTCTTTGTCCAGGTTCCTGCTCTCCATCCCCTCCCCCCTCATCCCAGTTTCTCTCATCCCAGGAGGTTATTCTCTTTTTCTCCCTTGCCCCCTCTCTCTATCTCTCTCTATCTCTCCCTCTCCTCTCTCTCTTTCTCTCTATCTCTCTCTCTCTCTCTCTGTCTCCTCTCCTCTCTCTTTCTCTCTCTTTCTCCTCCTCATCCACCCCCTCCACTCATCCCAGGAGGTTATTGTCTGGTTGAGTGTTCTCCCGGTCTCCAAACCACCACATCCTGCCTAATCTGATAACGAGAGGCGCTGACAACCTCGCCCTCTCTAACACACTCTCACACACGCACACACACACACACACACACACACACACACACACACACACACACACACACACACACACACACACACACACACACACACAGACACACACACGTAGACACACACACTAACGAGACCAACAGCTGTTCCATGTACAGCAACACGTTCCTTTAGAACACATTCCACGTTCCATGTTTCACGTTCTAATCCCTCTCATAACGAGACTTCCCATATTCATCACATTTTATTGATGAGCTCTCTCACAACTATCCTGCTTTCACAGTGATAGAGACATACTAGAGATGCTAGTTTACAGGTCAAGAGGAATAGGAGGAAGTTGGAAGCTCTCCCTCTGATGGTTAGATTCAGAGGGTAATCTGATCATGGATCTGTGGGGCAGATTCTGCCCCAAGCGAGGGCGAGGCCCATTATCAGAAGACAGGAAGTTATCAATTTGATCTGTCAAGGAGAATGATCTCATTGGTTAATCTGTCAAAGTGAGTAATCTCATTGGCTATGTTGTCAGCGATGGTGGTGAGGGACAGGAGAGAGTTGTCCAGTGGAAGATGATAGAGGATATCATCAATAACTGCTTATTGCGGTATAGGGAAGGTGAAGGTGGTTATCACACACATGGACACACCCTCTTTGAGATGCTTGACAGAAAATGATTAATAGCTTTTTTGTGTCATGTTTAGAAATCATTTGTGGGGATACAAATGATCTTTATCAGCCCTTTATTGAATATTTTAGTCAGTGAATACATTGGCAAAATGTAGCTTATTGTTGTGCCATTTCAGTAATCTTTTCTTATTGGTACTATTGCAACCAAGCCTCCCAAATGAGGCCCTAGGCAACAACACCAGTTCCACTGCAGTCCCAAGAGGAATCCAACAACAAACAGGACTGTATCCATCATCAGGCCATGTCAGAGACTGTTACATTCTCACACACACACACACACACACACACACACACACACACACACACACACACACACACACACACACACACACACAGTGAAAAACAAGGAAGGGAAAGATCAACAGAGTTGACGTGGAAAAATTTACAAATGTGGCAATCTCCACTAACTCATACACACACCAGAATGATTCTTCCCGTGGTCCTAGTAAAACAGCATATGGAAGCCATTCAACTTCCCAGGTAGATTGGAGCTCAAAGAGGGAATGAGACAGACAGACAGACAGACAGGAGTGTGCGTGTCTGTGTGAAGCTATGTGTCTGTGTGTGTAAGAGAAAGAAAGGGGGAAGAAGGAGAGTTTATGTTCATCATTCAATAGTGAGCCTTCGGGATGTGTGTGTGTGTGTGTGTGTGTGTGTGTGTGTGTGTGTGTGTGTGTGTGTGTGTGTGTGTGTGTGTGTGTGTGTGTGTGTGTGTGTGTGTGTTCTTGTGAACCATCTGTGTGTATTTATGCATGCAAGACAGGCAAGTGTGTTTCTGCTAATGTGGGAACTGGTAACCAGAGGCTTTCACAGATTCCCATTCATTCCTTATCTTTGTGTGTGTGTGTGTGTGTGTGCGTGCGTGCGTGTGTGCGCGCGCCAAGGCCAACTAATAATAGAGGAACAGTTCGTCCTCCATGACAGATTTGGCCCTCTGTGCTGTGTGAGCCCTCAGGAAGATACTCTGAGATAAAATAATGAGATAATACAAGACTTGCAGAGAGCTGTGTTCAGAGCTCTTCTTCTGTGGTGGGCCGGGGCCATGTTGCTACTGTCAGAGCTCTTCTTCTATGGTGGGCCGGGGCCATGTTGCTACTGTCTGAGCTCTTCTTCTGTAGTGGGCCGGGGCCATGTTGCTACTGTCAGAGCTCTTCTTCTATGGTGGGCCGGGGCCATGTTGCTACTGTCTGGCTCATCTGGTAGGTATTCAGACACACTTGGAGGGTAAGTCTGCGTCCCAAATGGCATCCTATTTCCTACATAGTGCACTACTTCTGAACAGAGCCTATTCTGGATATAGTGTGTTACTTTTGACCACCTGGGCCCATAGTAGTGCACTATATATGGAATATGGTGCCATTTGGGATAAAACCTTAAATATTAAGTGTTTCTGTTACTATTTGTAACATATGTGTCATTATTGGTTGGTAAGTCACGCTGTGGTATTACAGTGGGGGCTGACTGTTGGCTCTGGGAGGATAGCTGGAATGAGGGCTCCGGTGCCAGGGGCATACAGGAAGAGGGTCTTTATAATGTCTGTGTGTGTGTGTGTGTGTGTGTGATGCTGAGAGACAGGAAGAGAAGGAAATTAAAATGGTTGAAGAATGAGGTCAATTACTTCTCTCTCATTTCTGACTTCAAACAAGTTCAAATTTCTTTATTAGCATTTCTAAACTACATCTCAAACATCTCGGTCGTGTTAAATAGAGCACTCACAGGAAAACGGCTTAAAACACTTTGCAGAGAAGTCCAGGTAGTCCCTCCTTGTTTAAGTCAGTTTTGTCCCTAATGAACATGACCCAGCAAAGCAATACTCAGCCACTATAGTGAAATTATTCCTTCTACTGGCACACACTGAGACACACAGATTCATTTTATAGGTCAAAGGTCAGAGGTTAAAAGGCTGTGGTGTGTGTGTCTCTATGGAGGTGGTTGGCGGAAACGACCAGATTCACAGAAACAAATTCCAGATGCTGAGGAATGTGTCGTTATCGGGAACACTGTGCCCCAGTAACCCTAACCCTAACCCTGTGCCCCAGGCGTCCTTGTGTGTATCCGTGCGAGTCTGGGGAACTGGGCGCCCCCCTAACCTCTGGTGTGTTCCACAAAACTCTGACACAGCAGATAGAGGTGAAAGGTCATGAGAACTCCGATTTGACATGTCTCTCCAATGGGTGAGTCCCAAATGGCTCCCTATATAGTGCACTACATTTGACCAGAGCCCTGTGGGTAGTGCACTATATAGGAAATAGGGTGCCAATCGGAACACACCATGTCTCTTCCTCTCTGGCCTCTTATTAAAAATATCCATCTAAATGGAGCCTGTACATGTTGCTCTAAAGGGTTCTGACTAGGGTGGCAAAATTACACTAACTTTCCCCCTAAATACCCTGGTTTTCCACAAATCCTGCTTATTCCCTCCTGATTCCAGGAAAGTTCCAACCAGGATTTCTGGTAAACACAGAAATGTAGGAAAAGTTAGCAGACTTTCGCAAGCAGTAACCCTAGGCCTGACTGTGGTTTGGCTGAAGTTCCCCCTATAAGCTCTGATCTATGTTCATGCTAGTGCTAATGGTAGGGTAAACTGATCCTATATCTGTGGTTAGAGACTGTTCAGAGAGAATCAGGTTGGTTCAGATAAGTACAGACCAGGATGGTCCTCTGTAGCTCAGCAGGTAGAGCATGGCGCTTGTAACGCCAGGGTTGTGGGTTCGATTCCCGGGACCACCCATAGGTAAAAATGTATGTACGCATGACTGTAAGTCTCTTTGGATAAAAGTCTGCTATAAAACAGATCATATTTAAATGTCAAGGACATGTAATTGCTAAATAAACATTTAATTAACCATGGCCTATCCATGTTTTTCATTTGGAAAATATATAAGTTGCGTCTCAAACCCTATTCCCTACATAGTGCACTACTTAGGCCCTGGTTGAAGGTAGTCCACTAAATTGGGAATAGGGTGCCATTGGGGATGCAACCATCGGTTTGTTTTGCTTCTGGGTACAGTACATTTTCAGATGACATTCATTTAATACAAAATGTATCAGTAGCAAGAAGAGTAGGCTTGTGCGTGACAGCTCAGATCGAATAGCAGAGTAGCCTATGATTGGTCCGTTAGGCCTGTCAGTCAAAGTCAGTATTTCAGGCTCCTCTGTCACCATTGGTTAGATTGTCAGAATGGTATGTGCCGTCACAAGCCTCATAGCACACTGTTTTGTTGTAAGTCTTGGGCCTTGCTGTCTCTGTGCCATTCCTTCCACAAGGGGAACCTCTTATCTTAATGTTCCATTCCAATCCAAAGAAATACAATAACCGTTGTTTCCCTCTTCTCACTGTTCCAATGAAAAGCTCCATTTGAAAAAAAATTGTTCCATTCATTATCATACAACGACATCACAGGAGAGTCAACTGGGCTCAATCCAGAATTCCAATTCCAGAACCAGAACATGTAGAACCCCCCCCCAAAAAATGTTTTTCCCATCGTCATCACAAGGTGTTAGTGGAAGACTTTCCCTTAGAGGACAGCACCTGTCGAAACCTCCTCTTCAGCTCCTGCATGTTGGGGGACTTGGGCCGGGCCAGGTGCAGTCCCCCTCTCCTTTTCTCCCCGTTACCCCCGCCCAGCGCCCGGCTCACCTCGCCACAGAGGTGCAGAAAGGCGGCGTGGACCCCCTCGTGGTTCTCCCTGGCAGACGCTTCAAAGTATGGCCCACCCAGAGAGGCTGCCAACGTCTCGCCCTCGTCAGCCGGCACCTGGCGGGCACGGAGGAGGTCGCTCTTGTTGCCCACCTGTGAGGAGAGGAGAGAAGGATTAGAGAAATGTTAAGGTGACGTCCAGAAATACTTCCTGAAAATAAAAGGTTATCTATTTAGACACCAGTATGACAAGGACATACCTGGAGACTTAAATAATAATAAAAAAACATCAATCTCCCGTAATATAACAGTCAAACCCACCAGTATAACAGGTATGTTCCCTGCAGGGTGGATGCGTCTGACGTGCTGGTAGAGAGGCTGGATGGTTCTATAACTGCTGTGGTCGGTGATGGAGAACACCAGAACGTATCCATCCGCCCAGTAGATAGACCTGTTGATCTGCTCCTGACAATATAGCCCCTCTGCATCGTCCTGGGGGTGGAGGGGGGGGGGGGGGGGGGGGGGGGGGGTAATAGAGCATGTCACATCTGTCTGTCTCTAATACTCAAAACCCACTGGTACAGGCTGATGTAGACAGTGATGCTTTCATCTGCCCTCCTACACTAGCCTATTTATTAGTGTTATTATGAGAAGCCTGCTTGTGGCTATTATTCTGAGATTATGGAGAAGACAGAATGCCCTCTTTACCTCAGATTGTAGTTTGTTTACAAAACCAGGCCTTTGAACGGGTGGTTAGTTTGATAAATGAATGGGAGACTCCCTTAGGGAGTCACTGAACTCATCACAACCACTACAGAGAGTAGAGAGAGAGAAAAATGACTGGGATATGCCTCGATACTGGATGTAGGCTCATGTCCACAAAGGGTCTCAAAATAGGAGTGCTGATCAGGTCCTAACCTGCCCATATAATCTCATTCATTGTGATCTAAAAGGGCGTAACTGATCCTAGATCAGCACCCTACTCAGAGGCTTTATAGGGGCCCTGGTCTACTGTAACATGATATATTATTACTGATAATGAAGAATGGAAAATGAGGAGATGTTTCTACTTGTTATATCCAGACCTGGGTCAAATACATACATAGGCTACTGTATGTCAAATACTTTTTGTGATTGAACCAATAAAATGGAATAGTCAAAGTGTTGTCTGTGTGAGAACATCCTAAAGAAGGAGGTTAGAAGACCTCTATCCCAAGGGAGACTTGGCATGTAATTTAAAGTATTTGACATTTGAAAGTATTTGACCCCACGTCTGGTTAGATAGACCCCTAGGCTGTAGCGAGGACCAGCAGTTACCTTTAGACTAGAGAGACACCGGGGCGTTCCAAATGACACCCTATTGTAGTGCACTTCTTCTGACCAGTGCACATAAGGATCTGGTGAAAAGTAGTGCACTGTGTATAGAGAATCGGGTGCCATTTTGGGACACATAATTGTGTGTTTAGAGAGAGAGCGAGACCTACCTGTAGAGAGACACAGGGTGTGTCCTGAACCTGCAGTGAGACCTGTTCTCCATCTAGATTGATCTTTCTGGAGTAAAGGGCCCCTGGAAAACAGAGATTAGCAACACGCATGATGGATAGATATGCAACAAATGAATGATGATGCAACACATTAGGATGCCTTGTACTGACTGGTTGTTTTTAAACACAGGAGGCTATTGTAAACTAGTGTGTGGCTATTTCAACGTTTTTACAATGTGAAATGACAGATATTATATGAGCGTGCACTGTGAGAATGATACAAATCCTACCTGTGTTTGCCTCATAGTCCCCAATGAACCTCTTGGTCAGAAACCTGACTATCAAAGCTGTGAATGAAACAACGAGATGAATAGTCTCCATTGAGTAACACCTTGAGAATAATACTGCAGGCTACATATCTTTCATTGTTGACATAAGAGAATACTGCAGGCTACATATCTTTCATTGTTGACATAAGAGAATACTGCAGGCTACATATCTTTCATTGTTGACATAAGAGAATACTGCAGGCTACATATCTTTCATTGTTGACATAAGAGAATACTGCAGGCTACATATCTTTCATTGTTGACATAAGAGAATACTGCAGGCTACATATCTTTCATTGTTGACATAAGAGAATACTGCAGGCTACATATCTTTCATTGTTGACATAAGAGAATACTGCAGGCTACATATCTTTCATTGTTGACATGGCCTGCTCCTTAAGTGGTATAGACCAGCTTCCCATCAGTCTGTCTGCATCCAGACACAAATTGGACCCTATTCCCTACATAGGGGTTTAGTTAAAAGTAGTGCACTATATAGGGAATCGCTGGCGACACTGTTTACCACTAGCTGTCCAACTGGCACACCAGTGTGTAGCCTAGAGGCCTATTCTACAGAGTACAGACAGACATAGCCCAATACAATATCTAAATCACATGTGTCAAACTCATTCCATGGAGGGCAGAGTGTCTGCGAGTTTTCGCTCCTCCCTTGTACTTGATTGATGAATTAAGGTCACTAATTTGTAAAGAACTCCCCTCACCTGGTTGTCTAGTTTTTAATTGAAATGAAACAAGAAAAGAAGAATCACCCGCAGACAACAGGCCGTCCATGGAATGAGTTTCACACCCCTGATTGAAGTGATAGGTGGAAATATGAATAGGTACGATTTGTTTCAAAATCGACATGGATTGTCTGCATAATAAAATGATTTGTTGGCAATCCGTTTGACAAACTAATGCAAATTAATTATTTTCATTCTAGCCTTCATTCTCTATTTGCATAGAAAAATTACTTATAGGCCAAAAATTGCTAACTTTTTTTTTATATATACACACATTTTCACATTGATTCTTGTTTTCAGATTCCAACAGTGCGCACTTCTCAAAAAGTTATTAACCATGTCCCCTACCTGTCTTCCCGACGTTGCTCGCTCCCAAAACCACAATCTTGACGTTTTTGTTGGGCACGCAGTCTAGAATGGGATACTCCGGTATTGGAACTAGCAGAAAGTTGCTAGAACCACTATTCATTGTTCTCGGTGGGTCGACAAGAAGACGCATTTAGAAGCCCCTTGTGAGTCCAGTCTGGGAATACCGTTCCTCTTTCTCCTCGTCCCCCCCCAACTACTAAAATACTCCACTGTCTCTCGATGCACCCGATCTCGATAAGAACAGAAATTATAATCGTCTCCTCTGGCTGCTACTTCGAAACAATCCTGCCTACCGTTTGAAGATCCCTTTCATTGAGCGCTAAACAAATTGACATAATCAAGTTTCTTTTGGCGCCCATGGTCCTAGACCGTTAGGCTATCCGATTGTAGATTGTATCCTTGGAACCGTTATTTCACATAGGATAAGTAGAGACAGAGCACCGAACGGTCATATAAACAATGAAGGGCAGACAAGTCAATCCCGCCACTTCCCGAGCCCGCAGCAGTTGTTAGTCAAGTGAGAGAGGAGTCAGACAAACCGGGGTGGGATGAGAGAGAACGGGGCGTGAATGAGTAGCCTAGCATAGATTTGCTGACAGCACAACCCCTACAAATCGCTGACCTGTTAGTATCTGGACATTTTATCTGTTCAGGATAGGCAAGCATAATGGTGCATATGATATTTCTATAAACCCAGGGTCGTCACAATATCATTCCTGGGGGTATTTTCCCCAATTTATTAGCCTACATTTCAAGACAGTCAAATAGGATTCAATGAGTAAACTGAATCAATTGTTGGAATTGAAGGCTAAAAACAAACTATTTTAGGAAATAGGCCCACAGTATAATTTAGTTCAACCAACAATTTCCACCTATTTTGACGGTTTGCCTCTGTTCTTTGTGACCATGCAGTGGTAGGCTAAACTACCATTTTAGTTTGCTATAATTTATTATTTACGCGACGACCGGTCAATTATAATCCATCCGCTTTAATCTGCGAGCCTCGTTGTCGCCTCCTAATTGCTGAGGCCAGGAACGGGTCTGTGAGTAAACGGTGTAGTCTGGGGAGCAGTGCACCGTGCATCAACCCGCCAGCGGCACTCCCTCATCCCCAAACTGGACGGTGCAACGGCTCCCCGGAACTCACACAGCCGTAGCGGCTGGCAACGTCTTCAAATTGGGTTTCGGTCCAATAATATGGAAAAAGACGGATGGAAATACTGATGACAGTCCGAAAGATCGCCTCGATTTGTACGATGGTACGGTATTTTTCTGTTTACAATTCGTTCTTTCCCTATGCGATGATGTTCTCCTTGCAGCTAGCTAATTGGCTAATGCTAGCTAACAGGACATGACTGAGGTTTTCCAGAAAGTTGGCTAGTTATCCAGCTAGCTAACGTACCTAGCCAGAGTTCTATAGAGGAAACAAACATTTTAATAAATAGTTGGCTGTAAATGATACATTTAGTTGTTGAATTTCAAGAGGGCAAAGTATCACCACCGATAGAATAACCAGTATATTTTAGGATCACTAGACTTCACGGGCTTGTTCTGAAGTGAAGGTGGATGAACAAGTAGCTAGTTAAGCTAACAAGCTAGCTATCGTTAGCTAGCAAAACGCCTAGCCACGAGATGACGCTAGCTAGTTATCAATAATACAAAGTTTTCTTGACAGTTAATTGGTGAACTATGTAGCTTTCTCAGTCATCGCGTTTTATTTGATCAAATCGTTTACAACCTAGTTAGCTACTAGTAACGTTAGTGAAATCCATATTGCTCAACCTTTCAACTAACTGAATTGTAGATGGCCGGCTAGCTACTACTGAACATATGCTTGGCAACAACATTGCACTGGCTAGTTAACAGGATTTTAACATGGCTAGTTAACTAACGTTAGCTGACTTCAACAAGTTAGTTAGCTATTTTTAAACGGCAGCAATGCAACGTCGCAGAGGTCAGAGGGAGTCCTCCGCATTAGAGGCGCGATGCGGTACAGCGCTCAAATTGGCATCTGTGTTGCCTCTGGAGGCTCCGATAATAGCGTTACACCATCCATATGGCTGCTCCGACCACCTCACAGATCAAGTATAAATTGGCTCTTATATCAACCTGAGCGGCGGTGCACAGGGATATGGCCCGTGATGTGAACGGCCAAAAGCGATGAGGTAGGAGCGTCCTTCTCAAATAGAACAGTAATCTGCTGCCGCTGGGTCATGTTGTCAACAATGCAGCATGGTGCATCTTCCAGAAACATGCAACATCAATATTCCATAAAATGTGTTCGAATTTTCAAACTACACTGAACAAAAATTAAAGTAACATGCAACAATTTCGAATTGTTTACTGAGTTACAGTTCATATAAGGAAATAAGTCCATTGCAATAAATTCATTGGGCCCTAATCTATGGATTTCACATGACTGGGAATAAAGACAACTTTTATTTATTTAACCAGGTAGGCCAGTTGAGAACAAGTTCTCATTTACAACTGCGACCTGGCCAAGATAAAGCAAAGCAGTGTGACAAAAACACAGAGTAACACATGGGATAAACAAACGTACATTCAATAACACAATAGAAAAATCTGTATACAGTGTGTGCAAATGAAGTAAGGAGGTTAGGCAATAAATAGGCCAATGGTGGGGAAGTAATTAGATTTTAGCGATTAACACTGGGGTGATAGATGTGCAAGTAGAAATACTGGTGTGCAAAAGAGCAGAAAAACAAATATGGGGATGAGGTAGTTGGGTGGGCTGTGTACAGCTGCAGCGATCGGTAAGCTGCTCTGACAGCTGATGCTTAAAGTTAGTGAGGGAGATATAAGTCTCCAGCTTCAGTGATTTTTGCAGTTTGTTCCAGTTATTGGCAGCAGAGAACTGGAAGGAAAGGCAGCCAAAAGAGGTGTTGGCTTTGGGGGTGACCAGTGAAATATACCTGCTGGAGCGCGTGCTACAGGTGGGTGTTGCTATGGTGACCAGTGAGCTGAGATAAGGTGGGGCTTTACCTAGCAAAGACTTATAGATGACCTGGAGCCAGTGGGTTTGGCGACGAATATGTAGCAAGGACCAGCCAACGAGAGCATACAGGTCGCAGTGGTGGGTAGTGTATGGGGCTTTGGTGACAAAACGGAGGGCACTGTGATAGACTGCATCCAATTTGCTGAGTAGAGTGTTGGAGGCTATTTTGTAAATGACATCGCCGAAGTCAAGGACTGGTAGGATAGTCAGTTTTACGAGGGTATGTTTGGCAGCACGAGTGAAGGATGCTTTGTTGTGAAATAGGAAGCCGATTCTAGATTTTAATTTTGGATTGGAGATGCTTAATATGAGTCTGGAAGGAGAGTTTTCAGTCTAACCAGACACCTAGGTATTTATAGTTGTCTACATATTCTAAGTCAGAACCGTCCAGAGTACTGATGCTAGTCTGGCGGGCGGGTGCGGGCAGCGATCGGTTGAAGAGCATGCATTTAGTTTAACTAGCATTTAAGAGCAGCTGGAGGCCACGGTTGGTCACAGATACCTTAAAGAAAAAAAAGCAGGGGTGTGGATCAGAACCAGTCAGTATCTGGTGTGACCACCATTTGCCTCATGCAGCGCAACACCCCCTTTGCATAGAGTTGATCAGGCTGTTGATTTTTTTGAATGTTGTCCCACTCCTCCTCAATGGCTGTGCGAAGTTGCTGGAGAGTGGCGGGAACTGGAACACGCTGTCGTACACGTCAATCCAGAACATCCCAAACATGCTCAATGGGTGAATGTCTGGTAAGTATGCAGGCTATGGAAGAGCTGGGACATTTTCAGTTTCCAGGAATTGTGTACAGATCTTTGCGACATGGGGCTGTGCATTATCATGCTGAAACATGAGGTGATGGTGGTGGATTAATGGCATGGCTAAGGGCCTCAGGATCTCCTTACGGTATCTCTGTACATTCAAATGACCATCGAGAAAATGCAATTGTGTTAGTTGTCCATAGCTTATACCCATACCATAACCCCGCCACCCCCATGCGTCACTCTGTTCATAACGTTGACATCAGCAAACCGCTCGCCCACACTACGCCATACACGCTATCTGCCTGGTACAGTTAAAACCGGGATTTATCCGCGAAGAGCACACTGAAGACGGTTACGACGCAGAACTGCAGTCAGGTCAAGACCCTGGTGAGGACGATGAGCTTCCCTGGGACGTTTTCTGACCGTTTGTGCAGAAGCTCTTCGGTTGTGCAAATCCACAGTTTTATCAGCTGTCCAGGTGGCTGGTCTCAGATGATCCTGCAGGTGAAGAAGCCGGATGTTGAGGTCCAGTGCTGGCGTGGTTGTACGTAGTCTGCGGTTATGAGGCCGGTTGGATGTACTGCCAAATTCTCTAAAACGATATTGGAGGCGGCTTATGGTAAAGAAATTAACATTAAATTCTTTGGCGACAGCTCTGGTGGACATTCCAGGAGTCAGCATGCCAATTGCATGCGCCCTCAACTTGAGACATCTGTGGCACTGTGTTGTGTGACAAAACTGCACATTTTAGTCGCCTTTTATTGCCCCCCAGCACAAGGTGCACCTGTGTAATGATCATGCTGTTTAATCAGCTTCTTGATATGCCACACCTGTCAGGTGGATGGATTATTTTGACAAAGGAGAAATGCTCACTAACAGGGACGTAAACACATTTGTGCACAGAATTTGAGAAGCTTTTTGTGCGTATGGAACATTTCTGGGATCTTTTATTTCAGCCCATGAAACATGGGACCAACACTTTACATGTTGCCTTCTATATTTTTACTCCGTTTTCATTGGGAAGGCAGATGAAGCATTTTTCCGTTTGCGTGTGAACACTGAATCCTCATTACTCCACGTGATTAATATAGCCTAGGCTACGTCACTTTTGTTTTGTGCCAACTTCGCTGTCGGCCAGAACGGGGCAGCTGGCTCACGCCTGGGAAGCAGCCTGCTTCCAAAACCAATGTAATCACTTTTGACCCTGTGCAAACTCCTCCCATAGGCGTAACCAGGGCCAGAAAATCAAATCCCCTCAATGCTTGTTAGCTTGAGCTTAATTGGTTTACGTAGCTATCAGCTCAATTCTATGGAATGGCAGAATGCTGGTTGGCTGTATCTTTCTAGAATACTTGGAGAGACATTCCACACGAAATGCAACTCAACCAGTTTCCTCCCGTCTCTCTGTCTAAACATCAGTTGCCAGGCAACGAGACAACCAGAGTGCCACCCTCTGTTTTTATAATCACATTGTCAGGGCTTCCCACATTTGACAAACAAGTGACGGTTTGTTTGTTTATTTACATCGACTCCCATGTCTCTGGCAAAGAAGTGCATTATCCGGTGACCGACTAAGTCAGAACTGTAATTTGGCTGAGAGGAATGAAGGATATCAGGGAGAGTTTTCCCACACAGCCTTTTTTTAAATTTAGAGTGTGCGCTGAAGGGGTTAGCTAGCCAGTTTACCCCTGTGTGTGTGACCTGTTGTCCGTCTGTCTCTGCATCTTCTACAGCTGTTGTATCATATGGAATCATCACAGACAGACAGACAGACACTGACTATTTTGCCATTCCTATATGATGATGCCATAGACTCCAGAGCATGCATAGTACATGTGTACTGATGAATAAGTACTAGGGGACCCAACCACGGTGATGGATATCGGTTCCATTATGGCATCTGTGACAGTGTTCTATCTAGTAGTCCATCTATCTCTCTATGGGACCACACCTTCTGTCCCATCATGATACTGGACTAGTGGAGGCCCAGGCAGATGGTGCACTTCATACCCTGTAAAACATTACATAATGCTTGTGAAATATTGTTGCACATCGTAAAGATAACTTAGGGGGGTCAAATGGGGTGGGGATACGCGTGAGCTGTTTGTAGTGCTGGCCGAAGAGAATGTACCTAGGCTACGTCCCAATAAGTATACTAGCATACTAAATTCAATCCAAGCATACTAACTTCTTAGATGTGCCATACTCAGGGGTCAGATAGCCTAGTTAGATTCACCCGTTGTCCCAATATGCATACTTAATAGCCTATAATGCTTGAAAAGTTTCCATGAATGCTAAAAAGCTTGTGTGGATTTTGGGATGCTTGGCCGGCCTAGAATACGGCCTGGATTACAGTCTCTGCTTGGCCGGCCTAGAATACGGCCTGGATTACAGTCTCTGCTTGGCCGGCCTAGAATACGGCCTGGATTACAGGGTCTGCTTGGCCGGCCTGGATTACAGGGTCTGCTTGGCCGGCCTAGAATACGGCCTGGATTACAGTCTCTGCTTGGCCGGCCTAGAATACGGCCTGGATTACAGGGTCTGCTTGGCCGGCCTGGATTACAGGGTCTGCTTGGCCGGCCTAGAATACGGCCTGGATTACAGTCTCTGCTTGGCCGGCCTGGATTACAGGGTCTGCTTGGCCGGCCTAGAATACGGCCTGGATTACAGGGTCTGCTTGGCCGGCCTAGAATACGGCCTGGATTGTCTGCTTGCTAAATGGCTAAAATCAATGTACATGTAATACTTACTTTCTCTTCCAGGGCGCCAATGCCTCTGCTTTGGAGAAGGAGATTGGACCAGAACAGTTTCCCGTTAATGAACACTACTTTGGATTGGTCAACGTAAGTACCAACACAACAAGATTAACAATAGCTATTGGTCAATGTAAGTTTCCTAGCATGCACCTGCACCAACACAATATTTACCAATCATTACAGTACCATGGTAACACTTTTGCCAACAATCATAACACAAGACTTATCATGTGCTTTCTCTCTTCCTCTGCATCTCCTCTCTCCTCGATCTGTCTCTTTTCCTCTCCTCCAGTTTGGGAACACCTGCTACTGTAACTCTGTGCTGCAGGCTCTCTACTTCTGCCGTCCGTTCAGGGAGAAGGTCCTGGCCTACAAGGTCCAGCCCAGACGTAAAGAGTCACTGCTCACCTGTCTTTCTGACCTCTTCAACAGGTAATGGGAGAGAATATGCTGAACTCTCAGCTCCGCTCCTATCCTCTTGTGTGAACACATTTTAAAGGGTTCTTGGAACCAAAAATAGATAATGGGGAAAAAGGCCAGTACTCACTTGGATATAAGATGCAATAAATTTTTTGCAGCATCGCCACACAGAAGAAGAAGGTGGGAGTCATCCCTCCCAAGAAGTTCATCTCACGACTGAGGAAAGAAAATGGTGAGAGGGGGATGTGAGGGAGGAAGGAGTGATGGGGGGGAGGGAAGAATAATGTATCTATAAGGAAAATGTATTAACTTAGACGGTTCAGAACTCTTCCTTCTTTCTTTATCGCTCCCTCCAGAGTTGTTTGACAACTACATGCAACAGGATGCCCATGAGTTCCTCAACTACCTCCTCAACACTATCGCTGACCTGCTGCAGGAGGAGGAGAAGAGCCAGGAGAGGCAGCAGAATGGAAAACTGTTGCAGAACGGAGGAGGAGGAGTTGGGGGCAGCAGCGGGACGGGAGGAGGACCGGGTGAGGAGGGGGAGAAGACACAGCAGACCTGGGTCCACGAGATCTTCCAGGGAACCCTAACAAACGAGACGCGCTGCCTCAACTGTGAAGCTGTAAGTGGAGGGAGATCCAAGATGAAGGCTGTTAATAGGGTGATGAATGGGGCAGGGAGCTGTAATGGAGGCCAGGCTATGCCAGTTTCCATATACTATACTGTGATGGGGAGATCCAAGCTGGAGACTGTTATTGCATTTGAAATAAAGGAAATGAATAGGCCCAGAAGCTGTAATGTATGTCTGCCTGTGCCAGATTTCAAATACTTTTAATGGGAGAAGGCGAGCCAAAATGGAGACTGTTATTGGATTTGAAATGCCGGAAATCAATGGGGCCAGGAGCTGTTTCCTGATACTGTACTGTGTTTAGTGTTAATGTAACCAGTGTCCTGTCTGTGTCCAGGTGAGCAGTAAAGACGAAGACTTCCTGGACCTGTCTGTAGATGTTGAGCAGAACACCTCCATCACACACTGTCTCAGGTAGGTGTGTGTGTGTGTGTGAGACACACACACCTGGACCACACAGTTGTGCTCAATTGGAGAAAGTGTTAGTGAAATTCGTTACTCGGTGTGTGAGGTCACTGTTTCTTCTCTCCACAGGGGTTTCAGCAACACAGAGACACTATGTAGTGAATACAAGTACTACTGTGAACAGTGTCGGAGTAAACAGGAAGCACAGAAAAGGTGAGATGGCTGCTCTAAAAATGGATTTAGACAGCAGTTGGATTTGACATAGATGATGATGATGATGAAGGCCTGGAGTTTTCCATGGTGATAAATACAGGCTAACACTACAAAAACGGCCGCTGTTGTTGCTAGGAGAAATGGTCTGTTTTGAAAAGTGCATTATGGTTTTTACTCTGACGCTGCAGAGTGAGTGGTGTAGTTAGTCTGAATACAGCTGTGTATACCAACTGGCTGACGTAGCTTGGCCTGGTACGTGTTCAGATGTTAAGTGGACTTGATCATCTCTGTTAGTGTATTTTATTAGGATCTCCATTAGCTGTTGCGAAAGCGGGCAGCTACTTTTCTTGGGGTCCACTTGAAACATGACAATACAGAATGACATAACACAGAGCATTAACAGACAAGAACAGCTCAAGGACAGAACTACATACGTTTTTAAAAACGGCTCACAGCCTACATATCAATACATACACACAAGCCATGTAGGTCAAATAGGGGAGAGGTGTGTGAGGGGTGCTGTGTATCTTGGGTTGAATACTTAAACACTCCAGCTAAGGGCTCCATACATCCCAGCCCAGGCCTCTACTCCCCCCTAAAAAGCCCACTTCATTTGGGCAGTGCAGGAATGGAGAGGCTGTAGTACCTAATACAGTGTACAGGGTCAGCTGCACCCAATCCGCCATCTTCCAGATGCAGACCGGGGTACAGAAATATAAGGAAGGAAGAGAAATAAACGTTCACTTAAAACACACAACGTAAGAGCTATTCCTTGCTGCATCGCTACACCATCCTGTAGTAACATATGAATGGGTTCTATATGATTAGAAATAGGAAGCATGTGATGATCCCGGTGCTACATCTGAAGACCTTTAAACCCTAACCCTAACATTGACACCAATACTATATTTTATATTGTAGTCATTTAGCAGACGCTCTCATCCGGAGTGACTTACAGGAGCAGTTAGGGTTAAGTGCCTTGCTCAAGGACACATCAGCAGATTTTTCACCTAGTTTGCTCTGGCATTCGAACCGGCAACCTTTTGGTTTCTGGCCCAACACTCTTAACCGCTGGGCTAGCTGCCGCCCTACTAACGGTAACATTGTCGATGGTTGTTATTATTAGGATGCGTGTGAAGAAGCTGCCTATGATCCTGGCCTTACATCTGAAGAGGTTTAAATACATGGACCAGCTGCAGCGTTATACCAAGCTGTCCTATCGCGTCGTCTTCCCTCTGGAGCTCCGCCTCTTCAACACCTCAGGAGACGCCACCAACCCCGACCGCATGTACGATCTGGTCGCCGTGGTCGTCCACTGTGGAAGGTAAAGAGAGAGAGAGTGTGTGTGTGTCTGTGGTAACTTGAACAGACATATACATACAGATAGACATGCAGTCTTTTGTGATAACTCTATAATGGCTGTCTGTGTTCCTCTCTGTCTGCAGAGGTCCACGCCATGGTCATTTACCCATGTCTAAAATGTGTACAGTGCCTTCAGAAAGTATTCATAGCCCTTGACTTGTTCCACATTTTTGTTGTTACAGCCTGAATTCAAAATGGATTACATAAAAATAACACACACACTATACCCCATAATGTCACTATACCCCATAATGACGTCACTATACCCCATAATGACGTCACTATACCCCATAATGACGTCACTATACCCCATAATGACGTCACTATACCCCATAATGACGTCACTATACCCCATAATGACAAAGTGAAAACATGTTATTAGAAATAAAATGCAGAAATATCTCATCAGGTATTCATAAGTCTCAATACATGTTAGAATCCCCTTTGTCAGAGATTACAGTTGTGAGTCTTTCTGGGTGAGTCTTTCTGGGTAAGTCTCTAAGAGCTTTCCACTCCTGGATTGTACAATATTTGCACATTATTATTTTTAACATTCTTCATCTGTCGAGTTGGTTGTTGATCGTAACACATTGTATTCAGGGCATAAAATTAATTTCTTTGTCACATTTTTTTGTAGTATCAATCATTCAATCAATCAAATGTATTTATAAAGCCCTTCTTACATCAGCTGATGTCTCAAAGTGCTGTACAGAAACCCAGCCTAAAACCCCAAACAGCAATGCAGGTGTAGAAGCACGGTGGCTAGGAAAAACTCCCTAGAAAGGCAGGAACCTAGGAAGAAACCTAGAGAGGAACCAGGCTATGAGGGATGGCCAGTCCTCTTCTGGCTGTGCCGGGTGGAGATTATAACAGAACATGGCCAAGATGTTCAAATGTTCATAGATGACCAGCAGGGTGAAATAATAATAATCACAGTGGTTGTAGAGGGTGCAACAGATCAGCACCTCAGGAGTAAATGTCAGTTGGCTTTTCATAGCCGAGCATTCAGAGTACCTCTACTGCTCCTGCTGACAGGTAGCACGTCCGGTGAACAGGTCAGGGATCCATAGCCTCAGTATTACTTTACTGCTTTATTGCAAACAGGATGCATGTTTTGGAATATTTTTATTCTGTACAGGGTTCCTTCTTTTCACTCTGTCATTTAGCTTAGTAGTGTGGAGTAACTGCAATGTTGTTGATCCACCCTCAGTTTTCTCCTATCACAGCTAATAAACTCTGTTTTAAAGTCACCATTGGCCTCAAGGTTAAATCCCTGAGCGGTTTATTAAGGACTCCTGTATCTTTGTAGTAACTGGGTGTATTGATGCACAACTGGAATGAATAACTTCACCATACTCAAAGGGATATTCAATGTCAGTTTTTATTTATTTATATTTTTAATCTACCAATGGATGCCCTTCTTTGCGAGGCATTGTAAAATCTCCCTGGTCTTTGTGGTTGAATCTGTGTTTGAAATTCACTGCTCGACTGAGGGTCCTTTAGGTAATTGTATGTGGGGTACAGAGATGAGCTAGTCATTCAGAAAATCATGTTCAACACTATTATTGCAATTTATGTGACTTGTTAAGCTAATTTTACTACTTAAGTTTTTTTAGGCTTGCCATTACAAAGGAGTTGAATACTTGACTCAATACATTTCAGTTATTAATTTTTAAACATAAAAACTAAAAAAATCCACTTTGACATTGTTTGTAGGCCAGTGACACAAAATCTCAATTGAATGAATTTTAAATTCAGGCTGTAACATAAAATGTGGGAAAAGTCAAGGGGTGTGAATACTTTCCTCTCTGTGTCCCCAGTGGTCCAAACCGTGGTCATTACATCACCATAGTGAAGAGTCATGGCTTCTGGCTCCTGTTTGATGATGACATCGTAGAGGTAAGGAGGGATTGACCTCTTCAATAATATCTCTCTCCCACCCTCTATTTCTCTTTCTCTCTCTCTCTATTTCTCTCTCTCCCCTCTCTATTTCTCTCTCGCTCTCCCACCCTCTTTCTTTCTTCAATCTAATATTAGTCTATAGTACTCCCACGTAACACTCAAACTGGGTTCTCAAATTATGGTTTAACACTAAAAGCACAGATGACGTATTTTGGACATCATGTGAATTTCAAAAATTGTAATATCTCTGCCATTTTTTTGTTATTGTCGTGTCCCCCTCGGTCCTTGACTTCTAAATAAGTCTTTAACAAACAAACTTTGGTATAATTTTGATATCACAAACTGCAGTTTTAGGATGACAAGTCATTTTTCTCCCCTACAACTCCTTCACCCGACAGTTGGCTGCATCTGACAATGACCCATTGAAACTACAACATAACTATATCCAAACTAATTTCACACACAATAATAGCTGTAGCCTTAAGACAATAATAAATGGGCAATATTATCAATTTCCCTGCGAAGGAAGAGACTGCAGAGCAGCGTGGGTAATTGACAAAAAAAAAAAAAATCTACTTTTTTCAAATGATCCTACAGAGGTTCGTGCTGGTCGTTTTCTATTGAAAAGTTGGATTCTAAGGTTTCAAAAACGCCTACATTTGTCAAACGACTCTTAAAATTGAGCAGATCGGCTCCATTTCAAAATATCACTTTTGTCGAATAACCGCAATTCCTTGCGTTCCATCCTTGAGCTCTCGTGGCACCTTATAGCCTACGCTACTAAGCACAGACTAGTAACATGATAAAACTTCAAATAGACTGTTCTGTTCTTTTGAAATCCATTTTCTTTAATAATGTTTCCTAAGACCTGCCTTAACAGGCTCTCATGAGTGGCGCAGCGGTATAGGCACTGCATCTCAGTACTAGAGGCGTCACTACAGACCCTGGTTCGATTCCAGGCTGTATCACATCTGGCTGTGATTGAGTCCCATAGGGTGGCGTCGTTAGGGTTTGTCTGGGGTAGGCCGTCATTGTAAATAAGGATTTGTGCTTAACTGACTTGCCTAGTTAAATAAAATGAGATAATTCATGAATTTCTTTGTGCTGGTGAAGAACACTGAAATGTTTTTTTCCCCCTCGTTTCTACATAAAGCCTATTGTAATAAACTATTGAAATTGCTATTGTGTTCTTTGAAATGTGTTTCGTATTCTATTGTTACCTAAGATCTTCATAAACACAACCGAATGATTATTATTGCCATAGCCTATATTGAATGTGTTTATTAGGCCGTTAGAATGTTGACGCCCCAAAGGCTTAAACTGGGATTCCTTGAGGCCTGGCCATTCCAGTGTTAAAGATGGGGTTTGCCGGAGGAAAGCAAAACAGTGGTAAAATAAACTGTTGTTTTTACGGCTCGGCCAGGCAATAACTGTCTCTGCAGGCGCCTCCAATAATGATGTGTTGTTAACAACTGACACAATACATCACTTTCACACTCCTGGTGTAAACCATTAGATCTCAGATTCTACTAACTCATTCACAGCATCCATACAGACCCATCAGGTATTCCAGGCTGCAGTCCTCCACCCCCACCCCCACTTTCTACCAGACCTGGGTTCAAGAACTATTTGCAATCATTTCAAATACTTTATCTGGGCTTGAATATGCTTGCCTGGCACAATGGAACCAATTAAATGCTCTCAAGGAGTGCAAATCCTGCCCATCTGGCACTCCAGGCGGGCTAGAGAAAATGCTAGAAGTATTTGTAAGATTTTTGCTCCCAATGGTGTCTGGAATGCCGTCCTCCTTCTGCTCTGGTCGACCCAGATAGATCCTGGTGGCTGTGTGAATAATGGAGAATTTTAGGGAGCAGGAGAGACGCTGGGAATACCAGGAGACTGGGAATACCAGTTTTTTAGATTAGTTAGAATGACTGGAGGATTATGGGAGAGAAAGGGTAAGGGTGTGTGATGGGTTGTGCGTATGGTAGTCTTTGTCTCTCACACAGTCATAGCACAGGATGAAGTACTTCACCCCCTGTAGAAAGTGAAGCAGGCCTACTCCTGTGTCTGTTGAAATGCTTTCAGCCCAGGTCAAATTGGGAAAAAGTCCACGCAGAGCCATGTACGCTGTGTTCAGACCCCTTCCCTTTTATACATTACGTTACAGTCTTATTTTAAAATGTATTCCATCTCCTCAATCTACACACAATACCCCATAATGACAAAGCGAAAACAGGTTTTTAGAATTTTTTGCTAATTTATAAAAAATAATGAACAAACCTTATTTGCATAATTATTCCGACCCTTTGCAATGAGACTCAAAATTGAGCTCCGGTGCATCCTGTTTCCATTGATTATCCTTGAGATGTTTCTACAACTTGATTGGAGTCCACCTGTGGTAAATTAAATAGATTGGACATGATTTGGAAAGGCACGCACTTGTCTATATAAGGTCCCACAGTTGACTGAAAACCAAACGATGAGGTCGAAGGAATTGTCCATAGAGCTCCGAGACAGGATTGTGTCGAGGCACAGATCTGGGGAAGGGTACCAAAAAATTCCTGCAGCATTGAAGGTCCCCAAGAACACAGTGACCTCAATCATTCTTAAGTGGAAGAAGTTTGGAACAACCGAGACTCTTCCTAGAGCTGGCCACCCGGACAAACTGAGCAATCGGGGGAGAAGGGCCTTGGTCAGGGAGGTGAAGGGCCTTGGTCAGGGAGGTGACCAATGGTCACTCTGACAGAACTCCAGAGTTCCTCCAGACAACCATCTCTGCAGCACTCCACCAATCAAGCCTTTATGGTAGGGTGGCCAGACGGAAGCCACTCCTCAGTAAAAGGAACATGACAGCCCGCTTGGAGTTTGTCAAAAGGCACCTAAAGGACTCTCAGACCATGAGAAACAAGATTCTCTGGTCTGATGAAGCCAAGATTGAACTCTTTGGTCTGAATGCCAAGCGTCACGTCTAGAGGAAACCTGGCACCAAACAGTAGTTTATGGCTCTGTTTCAAATGTACCCGCAGTGGTATGTTATAGCCATCGAAGGGCCTGCTTTTTCCATTCGGTGTAGACGCTTCCAATAGGCACAGCTCTAGGATCAGCTTACTGGGTTTACCCAGTGTAACCATTCGAGGGGAGAATTCAAAACTGATCGAAGATCAGTGTCTAGGGGTTTTTCCACTATGGGAAAGAGTCCCATCTGAACATCTGGTGGACGTGCAGGCTCTGGCTGGGTGATGGAGTTTCCGCTGGGCTTGGTAACATGTTAACTCCAAGACACTGGTCTCGGATCAGGTTTGGGTTTAGGGTCAGTAGGCTGATCCTAGATCCAGTGTTTCCCCTATATGCATTTAGCAGCAGCAGCGCACCGCCACTGCAAAGAAAAAAATATCTGTGTGATTTTTATTTGTTATTTTCGGGGGGATGGTAAAATGTTATCAGTGTAAACTGAAACAACTATATCCGGATATTAAGTATATCATTTTTTAAATAAGAATCTTTGAGAACTAACAATCACCAAATAAAAACTAGACACTATAATAAAAAAATGTAATGGCATGGGGCCCCCATTTTATTTTATGTTTGAGTCACTTCGATAGGATAAGAAAACGGCATAAGCCATACCAAAATGTGTTGAATTTCAGGAAATTAGCTTTAAAACAGCAACATTTTGTCTCTGCGGCGAAGAGGGCCACTAAAACCGTGCCATTGGCCACGCCCCTACCACGTCCCCCCATCCCCTCCTCACTAACTTTGCCACCGCTACTGAAAATAATCATAGGGGAAACACTGCTAGATCTGTAGCTAAGGGGAAACCTGGAACAGAATTGAATAGTAGACTTGGCTTCTTTATTTTCTCTTCTTTCCCCTGTCTCTCCTCCTCCCTCCCCCTCTTCTTTGTCATTTGGCTGGCACTGAAACTGGAGAGCTAGTAAACATTGTGGCCTCACTACTCTAGCCCCACAATTGGTAGAAGCACAAGCTATTTATTCAGTTTTTTTCATTGAGGGTTGTATCCACATGTTTCACCTAGAGCTGGGACGGTGAACCGAGAAAAAAAAAAAAATGTGGTGCACATTGTTATAAAGATTTCGTTCGATTTATCGTTATCGCATCAATTCAGCCAAGTTATCGTGATATGGATTTTTGTCCATATCGCCCAGCCCTAGTTTTACCATGAACATTATACTATTCTTAAAGAGTTCCAAAATGTGTATGACCAGTAACACAGTAGAAAGACGGGGCTCTCTTTAAACATGGGGCTCTGGAGAAAACTAGTGAACTATATACATGCTGAACTACAGTGCCTTCAGAAAGTATTCAGATCCCTTGACTTTTTCTACATTTTGTTACGTTACAGCCTTATTCTGGAATTGATTAAATTGATGGGGGGGGGAAACTATCTACACAATACCCCATAATGATAAAGCAATAACAGTTTATTTAAAATGTAAAGAAATTGAAATATCACCTTTACATAAATATTAAGACCTTTTACTCGGTACTTTGTTGAAGTACTTTTGGCAGTGATTACAGCATTGAGTCTTCTTTTGTATGACGCTACAGGTTTGGCACACCTGTATTTGGGGTATTTGTTTCTCCCATTCTTCTCTGCAGATCCTCTCAAGCTCTGTCAGGTTGGATGGGGAGCTTCACTGCACAGCTATTTTCAGGTCTCTCCAGAGATGTTAGATCGGGTTCAAGTCCGGGCTCTGGCTGGGCCACTCAAGAACATTCAGACTTGTACCGAAGCCACTCCTGCATTGTCTTGGCTGTGTGCTGAGGGTTGTTGTCCTGTTGGAAGGTGAACCTTCTTCCCAGTCTGAGGTCCTGAGCACTCTGGAGCAGGTTTTCATCAAGGATCTCTCTGTACTTTGCTCCGTTCATCTTTGCCTCGATCCTAACTAGTCTCCCAATCCCTGCCTCTGAAAAACATCCCAACAGCATGATGCTGCCACCACCATGCTTCACCTTAGGGAGGGTGACAGGTTTCCTCCAGACATGACGCTTGGCATTCAGGCCAAAGAGTTCAATCTTGGTTTCATCAGACCAGAGAATCTTGTTTCTCATTGTCTTAGAGTCTCCCTCAATTGCTTAGTTTGGCTGGGCGGCCAGCTCTAGGAAGAGTCTTGGGGGTTCAAAACGGCTTCATTTAAGAATGATGGAGGCCACTGTGTTCTTGGGGACCTTCAATGCTGCAGACATTTTTTGGAACCTTTCCCCAGATCTTTGCCTCGACACAATCCTGTCTCGGGGCTCTGCAGACAATTCCTTCGACCTCGTGGCTTGGTTTTTACTCTGACATGCATGGTCACCTGTGGGACTTTATACAGACAGGTGCATTCCTTAACAAATCATGTCCAATCAATTGAATTTACCACAGGTGGACTCGAAGTTGTAGAAACATCTCAAGGATGATCAATGGAAACAGGATGCACCTGAGCTTAATTTCGAGTTTCATAGCAAAGGGTCTGATTACTTATGTTAAGGTATTTGTATTCATTTTTAATACATTTGCAAAAATTCCATATACCTGTTTTCATTTTGTCATCGTGGGGTATTGTGTGTAGATTGCTGAGGATAAAAAAAAAAAAATCAATTTTAGAATAAGAATATGTGGAAAAAGTCAAGGGGTCTGAAATACTTTCCGAAGGCACTGTATATGCTGAACTATGTACAGTGTATTTGGAAAGTTTTCAGACCCCTTGACTTTAAAAAAAATTCTCATCAATCTACGCACTACCGAATAATGACAGCGAAAACAGGTATATAGAACTTTTTGCAAATGTATAAAAAAAAAAACAGATGCCTTATTTGCAAAGGTATTCAGACTCTTTGCCCTGAGACTTGAAATTGAGCTCAGATGCATCCTGTTTTCATTGATCATCCTTGATGTTTCTACAACTTGATTGGATTCCATTTGTGGTAAAGACCAAGAACCTGATGGTCACTCTGACAGAGCTCCAGAGTTCCTCTTTGGAGATGGTTGTCCTTCTGGAAGGTTCTCCCAACTCTGCAGCATTCCACCAATCAGGCCTTTATGGTAGAGTGGCCAGACAGAAGCCACTCTTCAGTAAAAGTCACATAACAGCCCGCTTGGAGTTTGCCAAAAGTCACCTAAAGGACTCTCAAACCATGAGAAACAAGATTTGCTGGTCTGATGAAACCAAGATTGAACTCTTTGGCCTGGATGCCAAGCGTCACGTCTGAAGGAAACCTGCCACCATCCCTTTGGTGAAGCATGGTGGTGGCAGCATCATGCTGTGGGGATGTTTTTAGCGGCAGGGACTGGGAGACTAGTCAGGGTTGAGGCAAAGATGAACGGAGCAAAGTACTGAAAGATCGTTGAAACCCTGTTCCAGGGCGCTCAGGACCTCAGACTGGGGTGAAGGTTCAACTTCCAACAGGACAACAACCCTAAGCACACAGCCAAGACAACACAGGAGTGGCTTTGTGACAAGTCTCAATGTCCTTGAGTGGCCCAACCAGAGCCTGAACTTAAACCCGATCGATTGTCTCTGGAGAGACCTGAAAATAGCTGTGCAGCGATGCTCTGCATCCAACCTGACAGAGGTTGAGGGGATCTGCAGAGAAGAATGAGAGAGAATCACCAAATACAGACGTGCCAAGCTTGTAGCGTCACACCCAAGACTCAATACTGTAATAGCTACCAGGTGCTTGAACAAAGTACTGAGTAAAGGGTCTGAATACTTATGTAAATATGATATTTCAGTATTGTTTTTTAAAAATACATTTGCAATAAAAAAAAAAGGCCTATTTTTACTTTGTCATTATCGTGTATTGTGTGTAGATTGATGTAAAAATAAATGAATCCATTTTAAAATAAGGGTGTCCCGTAACAAAATGTGGAAAAAGTCAAGGGGTCTCAATAGTTTCCGAATGCACTGGTGAATTATACGGTGAACTATATACAGGGCATTCGGAAAGTATATATGGTGAACTAATATATATGGTGAACTATATGTCGCTATACGTCTGTATCGTGCCAGAAGATAACAACATATGGTGAATAATAGGTTATGGAAGGGTGTCTGTTCTCCTTTTCTAATCTTAAACTCCTCCCTCTTCTTACCTTCTCCAACTTTTCTAGAAAATTGACGCCCAGGCGATCGAGGAGTTCTACGGTCTAACGTCAGACATTTCCAAGAACTCTGAGTCCGGTTACATCCTGTTCTACCAGTCCCGGGACTGAACCAGCCAATGGGATTTGGACTCAGCATAGGGAGGGGCTTGGGCTGCCACAGGCCCCGACCAGCCCACCATCCGTTATAAATATTCAGGCTTTACAGCAGAGCTTTGCACTGTGGAGCGCCAGGAGTATGGATGGAGGATCTTCAGCAGACAGGAGCCAACGATGGCCGAGCAACCCATCAGTGTGACAGGATATGACTTCATTGGAGAAGAAGATCAGCGACCAGGGATCGTTATGCTTTGTCATAGTCAAGATCGTCCTGATGGTCTCTCTCTATGGTTTGATGGTAGATTAGAAAATATGTTGGCTTGGCTAGCTCGCCGCTTACATAGCGTGTCGTCATTACTGGTGTCCTTGTCATACATTGTGCCACTGCGGTGGTGTTAAACAGCAGTTTGGTTGGATGAAAAGTAGATCTGCCATTTCCTGAATGTTCTCCTTTTTCTTTGTTGTTGGTTTGGAGAGTGGGGTGGAGAGAAGAGTTTGGTCCCTTTTTGCAGCTCAGCAGGCCAGATCTGATTGTGTTATATTACGGTTTGGATGCTAAAAACTGCACGTCTGTTTTTAAAGGGACACGTGTGCTCTCTAGCCCCCCCCCCCCCCCCCTCCTCTGGCAACCACAGCAAACTACACCACACACACTACAAAACGCCTGGCAACCACAGCAAACTACACCACACACACTACAAAACGCCTGGCAACCACAGCAAACTACACCACACACACTACAAAACGCCTGGCAACCACAGCAAACTACACCACACACACTACAAAACGCCTGGCAACCACAGCAAACTACACCACACACACTACAAAACGCCTGGCAACCACAGCAAACTACACCACACACACTACAAAACGCCTGGCAACCACAGCAAACTACACCACACACACTACAAAACGCCTGGCAACCACAGCAAACTACACCACACACACTACAAAACGCCTGGCAACCACAGCAAACTACACCACACACACTACAAAACGCCTGCCAACCACAGCAAACTACACCACACACACTACAAAACGCCTGCCAACCACAGCAAACTACACCACACACTACAAAACGCCTGCCAATCACATATGTATGTTGTATGTCTCCTAATCAAGCAAGTTCCTCATTGGTGTCAATAGCAGTGTTTCAAATGGCACCTTTATCTAGTGCACTCCAAATGTAGTGCACTAGATATGGAGTAGGTTCTCATTTAGCTCCTCCACTTCCTGTCACCTGATCTGAACCTTCCAATCGGAGCCTGATGTAGACAGACGTTTCTTTTCTCTTTTTTTTTTGAACGCACAAGTTAACCGAACATAGCTGTTGTTTGGTAATGTTAAATATGTGTTACACTGCCAGTTAGAGTAACTAACTTCACTCTTTATAGGCTACGTCCCGATATCTATACTAGCACACTGCTAAGTATGCATGCCCAATATATTCTAAGTAGTATGCTAGTGCAGATTTTGGAACGGAACCGATTTCTCTCAACAGAGAGCAAAATGGAATGTGGCCCACTATTCAAAAAGCTTCTCAGAGTAGGAGTGCTGATCTACTATTGGTTTGGCCATGTAGATCATAACCAATCAGATTCTTATGGACAGGGACCTGATCCTAGATCAGGGGTTTTATGAATACAGGTCCTGATCCATAGCTCTGACATGGGAGGTGTTTTATATATTATATTAGCTAGGACTAGAGTGGGGGACAGGGACCTGATCCTAGATCAGGGGTTTTATGAATACAGATCCATAGCTCTGACATGGGAGGTGTTTTATTTATTATATTAGCTAGGACTAGAGTGGGTCCTGTGTTAAGTTGAATGTACAGTAAGGAACTGGCTGTTCATTGGTTGGCCCATACACAGGGCCTGGAGTTTTCACCTATCCTGACCAGTACTAGTTATATAACTGCATCCCAAATGGCACCCTATTCCCTACGTAGTGCACTTTTTTTTTTACTTTGGCTCGTAGGGTCTCATAGGCGCATTTGGAGTGTGGGAGAGTTAAACTATCTACCTAGTAAACACTAGTACACTCCTCTAGCCTATAGGCTACTATCTACCTAGTAAACACTAGTACACTCCTCTAGCCTATAGGCTACTATCTACCTAGTAAACACTAGTACACTCCTCTAGCCTATAGGCTACTATCTACCTAGTAAACACTAGTACACTCCTCTAGCCTATATGGTTCACTCTCTCTGAGTCACAAAGGACACCCTATTTCTCATGTGTGTGTGTGTGTGTGTGTTAAACAGTGGTTTGACCCCTTTTTTTCTCTATGGGTTATTGCTGACAGTGCGATTGACACACACACACACACACACACACACGGCCAACACACATGGGTTGATTTTTGTGTTTGGAGTAAGCGACCCACGGACACGCACACAGCAGGACACCGTACAGAAAAACAGCTTTCCGTAGTGTGTATTCCAGCCTAGCTTAGAGGGACATGAAATGCAGCCTGATGGTCCGTAAATACTGTTTAGCTCTAGTAGCTTCATATGTTACCAACACACTACACTGGTCTGTAATGAATCCTGTTTTACTTCCTGGTTCTGTCTCAGTAGTCTAACGGGGCTTCTTCATCTCCTCTCCATCTGCAGTGATGTATAAACACTGGGTAGAGGACAGAAACTTTTGATATGCCTTTCCAGGTAGTTTCTTTCACATCAATGCAGATGAAGGAAAGGAAACTAGAGGAGAGGACACCACGTTAGACTATTGTGACTCAGCCCCTCCATGTATAAGAGGAGTTCGAAGGTCATTTTAGCTGTTGGGTCTTTTTAGGTTCAGGTTGAAGTTGACCCCCAGGCACAGATCTAGGATCTGTGGAATCTACCTTTACCATTAATCCTCAAATTGACCATTTAGGTTGGAAACTTCTCAAACAGATCAGTCTGTAAAGGTGTTTTCAGCCGTTCTGTTTCTTTAAATGTGCTGACACATCCCGTGTCCCAAATGACACCCCTATTCCCTATATAGGGCACTGATTTTGACCAGAGCCCTGTGCACCAGATTGGGATGCACCCATACCACCGCACCTCCATCAAATGGATGAGATGGGAAGTGATGTTAAACAAGGATGGGGAACAACCTATATTAAAACTAGGGTCTTTTGTTTTTATTTAAGTATAATTATTTACGAATGTTATGTTGACCTTTTCCTAGATGTGTCTTTAAAACATATATGTATATTTGACTAATTTAGTCCTACCATTCTTGTGTAGGCATATGAGATGAATGTGGTTTGGAATTATTTGGGGGTAATATTTCAGAGATGATTCGTTACCAATGGCAACCTATTCCCTATTTAGTGCACTACTTTTGACCATGTTTTCCCATAGGGCTCTGGTCAAAAGTAGTTCACTATATAGGGAATAAGGTGCTGTTTGGAACACAAATATTTACAAATGTGTAAATAAGATATTATTGGGGTATAATTCATTGCTTGAAATAGAGGTCCATGCATTAACGTGATCGGTAATGTTAAATTTGGGTCTAGCGTTTTTCTTGACCTCGTGACCTAACCAGGAAAAACTCTGGACCCTAGTAATAGCTTCTAACTAATATCTAGGGCCCAAGTTTAGGGAAAAACTCCCTGGTCCTACAAATATTACCTGGCCAATATTAAAGCACTCCCTCGCCAAACTAAATATTTTATTTTATAAATAGTCATGACGCAAAGCCGATATGCTCTGTTTGTAGAATCTTCTTCTTTTGAATGACTTTGCAGGGTTATTTTATCTTTCTAACCGAACTATATTAAAAAGAGTGGGGTCAATTCCATTTCAACTAAACTTGACATGGGAGACTCGTTGATGGATGTCCACTTCACTTATTTAATTAGCCATTGAACCGGATTCTGCTCTTCTGTACAAGGTGATTTAAATGGAAGTACACGTTGAGAAAGTGAGCCGTGTGTATTGGGGTGCAGAGAGGTCTCGGCCCTGATGCAGTGAAGCTTGGTATGGTAACAAAACAAAGCACTCCAATAAATAAACTACTGGTGTTAGATGGGGAGGGAAAAAATAAATCAAAGTGCGTTGTCATTTTTTTCCCCTCAGTCTGTCTCTGTGTGTTCTGTTACATTCTGTTACACTGTACATTTAGAAGTACTGTTGAACATGTACAGGTTTTTGTACTGGTAAAAACAGGATGTTCTCTTCTCTCGTGTTGCTGCTATCTCTACTGACTCCTATCATTGTTCTACACTCATGTCTTTTCCAGAACTACACCACAATCCAAAACAAATACTACAGAAATTCCCCAAACGTTACACATTAGGGATGTACTTTGATAACTTCACAAAGCTGGGAATCAACAACCCTTTTTTTTCGTCTTGAGATCTGTTTTACCTCTTGAAGATATTTCCCCCATTTGTATTCAATAAAGAATGACGAAGCAACAATTGTACATTTTAATTTGGATCAGGTGCATAATACTGGTAGGATACAACCGTCAATAAGAAATAGACAAACGTCAAGGTTTAGCTTCACCTTGAGGGACTCTCGCTTGTTAAAGGATAGAATATTATTGCCAAGGTGAAGGATCTAAATATCCATTTAGCGAGCACCTGATGGAACAAGTGTTTTGTTTAATTTCAACACAACTTAAAAGGATAAGAACACTAGTACACATGAATACAAAAACAAAAAAGTGACAAAGTACTGCATTTACATGGTAAGGACAAGGTTATCATAAAGTAGAAGATGCTATAACAGCTGTGTCTCTGGTAGCCTATACACAGCGTTCTCTCTCAATCTTCAGGTACAGTTGAAGTCGGAAGTTTACATACACGTAGGTTGGTGTCATTAAAACTCGTTTTTCAACCACTCCACACATTTCTTTGTTAACAAACTATAGTTTTGGCAAGTCGGTTAGAACATCTACTTTGTGCATGACAAGTAATTTTTCCAACAATTATTTACAGACAGATTATTTCACTTATAATTCACTATCACAATTCCAGTGGGTCAGAAGTTTACATACACTAAGTTGACTGTGCCTTTAAACAGCTTGGAAAATTCCAGAAAATGTCATGGCTTTAGAAGCTTCTGTTAGGCAAATGTACATCATTTGAGTCAATTGGAGGTGTACCTGTGGATGTATTTCAAGGTCTACCTTCAAATTCAGTGCCTCTTTGCTTGACTTCATGGGAAAATCAAAAGAAATCAGCCAAGACCACAGAAAAAAATTGTTGACCACAAGTCTGGTTCATCCTTGGGAGCAATTTCCAAACGCCTGAAGGTTCCACATTCATCTGTACAAACAATAGTACGCAAGTATAAACACCATGGGACCACACAGCCATCATACGCTCAGGAAGGAGGAAGGAGATGTGTTCTGTCTCCTAGTACAAAAGTATCTATATCCACTGCCAAAACGAGTCCTATATCAACATAACCTGAAAGGCCGCTCAGCAAGGAAGAAGCCACTGCTCCAAAACCGTCATAAAAAAGCCAAACTACGGTTTGCAACTGCACATGGGGACAAAGATCGTACTTTTTGGAGAAATGTCCTCTGGTCTGATGAAACAAAAACAGAACTGTTTGGCTATAATTACCATCCTTATGTTTGGAGGAAAAAGGGGGATGCTTGCAAGCCGAAGAACACCATCCCAACCGTGAAGCACGAGGGTGGCAGCATCATGTTGTGGGGGTGCTTTGCTGCAGGAGGGACTGGTGCACTTCACAAAATAGATGGCTTCATGAGGAAGGATTTTCCTTCCTCATGAAGGAATTATGTAAATATATTGAAGCAACATCTCAAGACATTAGTCAGGAAGTTAAAGCTTGGACGCAAATGGGTCTTCCAAATGGAGAATGACCCCAAGCATACTTCCAAAGTTGTTGCAAAATGGCTTAACGGCAACAATGTCAAGGTATTGGAGTGGCCATCACAAATCCCTGATGTCAATCCCATAGACAATTTGTGGGTAGAACTGAAAAAGCTTGTGCGAGCAAGGAGGCCTACAAACCTGACTCAGTTACACCAGCTCTGTCAGGAGGAATGGACCACAATTCACCCAATTTATTGTGGGAAGCTTGTAAAAGGCTACGCAAAAAGTGTGACCGAAGTTAATCAATTTAAAGGCAATGCTTGCAAGTACTAATTGAGTGCATGTAAACTTCTGACCCACTGGGAATGTGATTAAAGAAATAAAAGCTGAAATAAATTATTCTCTCTACTATTATTATGACATTTCACATTCTTAAAATAAAGTGGTGATCCTAACTGACCTAAGACAGGGAATTTCTACTAGGATTAAATGTCAGGAATTGTGAAAAACTGAGTTTAAATGTATTTGGCTAAGGTGTATGTAAACTTCTGACTTCAACTGTAGGTCTGTACACAACATTCTCTCTCCATCTTCAGGCAGGTCTATACAGTACACAGCATTCTCTCTCCATCTTCAGGTAGGTCTGCACACAGCATTCTCTCTCCATCTTCAGGTAGGTCTGTACACAACATTCTCTCTCCATCTTCAGGTAGGTATTTTTTTATTGAATTGTTTATTTAACCTTTATTTAACTAACATCTTTAGTTCTAGAACATATCTACTGCCATATTGTCCCTGGTAGTTCATTAAAATAGTCCTGTGAAGAGTGGTAATAGTTCCAGTCCACAGCAGCCAGCCAGATGGTGTTTATACGAGGTGTGGTAAAGGTTGCCCTCTTGTGGAATAGAAAGAAGAGGCCCCGTTTTCTTGTTTTATGCATCAGAAGCTGAAGCAAAGAAGTTATATACACTTTTCGTCGGTACATCTTACAGACCCCCCCCCCCCCCCCACACACACACACACACAGCATTCTCTCTCCATCTTTAGGCAGGTCTGTACAGTACACAGCATTCTCTCTCCATCTTCAGGTAGGTCTGTATACAGCATTCTCTCTCCATCTTCAGGCAGGTCTATACAGTACACAGCATTCTCTCTCCATCTTCAGGTAGGTCTGTACACAGCATTCTCTCTCCATCTTCAGGTAGGTCTGTACACAGCACTCTCTCCATCTTCAGGTAGGTCTGTACACAGCATTCTCTCTCCATCTTCAGGTAGGTCTGTACACAGCATTCTCTTTCCATCTTCAGGTAGGTCTGTACACAACATTCTCTCTCCATCTTCAGGTAGGTCTGCACACAGCATTCTCTCTCCATCTTCAGGTAGGTCTGTACAGTACACAGCATTCTCTCTCCATCTTCAGGTAGGTCTGTACAGTACACAGCATTCTCTCTCCATCTTCAGGTAGGTCTGTACACAGCATTCTTTCCATCTTTAGGCAGGTCTGTACAGTACACAGCATTCTCTCTCCATCTTCAGGTAGGTCTGCACACAGCATTCTCTCTCCATCTTCAGGTAGGTCTGTACACAGCATTCTCTCTCCATCTTTAGGTAGGTCTATACAGTACACAGCATTCTCTCTCCATCTTCAGGAAGGTCTGTACACAGCATTCTCTCTCCATCTTTAGGTAGGTCTGTACAGTACACAGCATTCTCTCTCCATCTTCAGGTAGGTCTGCACACAGCATTCTCTCTCCATCTTCAGGTAGGTCTGTACACAGCATTGTCTCTCCATCTTCAGGTAGGTCTGTACACAGCATTCTCTCTCCATCTTCAGGTAGGTCTGTACACAACATTCTCTCTCCATCTTCAGGTAGGTATGCACACAGCATTATTTCCATCTTTAGGCAGGTCTGTACAGTACACAGCATTCTCTCTCCATCTTCAGGTAGGTCTGTACACAGCATTCTCTCTCCATCTTCAGGTAGGTCTGTACAGTACACAGCATTCTCTCTCCATCTTCAGGTAGGTCTGTACAGTACACAGCATTCTCTCTCCATCTTCAGGTAGGTCTGTACACAGCATTATTTCCATCTTTAGGCAGGTCTGTACAGTACACAGCATTCTCTCTCCATCTTCAGGTAGGTCTGTACACAGCATTCTTTCCATCTTTAGGCAGGTCTGTACAGTACACAGCATTCTCTCTCCATCTTCAGGTAGGTCTGCACACAGCATTCTCTCTCCATCTTCAGGTAGGTCTGTACAGTACACAGCATTCTCTCTCCATCTTCAGGTAGGTCTGCACACAGCATTCTCTCTCCATCTTCAGGTAGGTCTGTACACAGCATTCTTTCCATCTTTAGGCAGGTCTGTACAGTACACAGCATTCTCTCTCCATCTTCAGGTAGGTCTGTACACAGCATTCTCTCTCCATCTTCAGCTAGGTCTGTACACAGCATTCTCTCTCCATCTTTAGGTAGGTCTGTACACAGCATTCTCTCTCCATCTTCAGGTAGGTCTGTACAGTACACAGCATTCTCTCTCCATCTTCAGGCAGGTATGTACAGTACACAGCATTCTCTCTCCATCTTCAGGCAGGTCTGTACAGTACACAGCATTCTCTCTCCATCTTCAGGTAGGTCTGTACAGTACACAGCATTCTCTCTCCATCTTCAGGTAGGTCTGTACACAGCATTCTTTCCATCTTTAGGCAGGTCTGTACAGTACACATCATTCTCTCTCCATCTTCAGGTAGGTCTGTACACAGCATTCTCTCTCCATCTTCAGCTAGGTCTGTACACAGCATTCTCTCTCCATCTTTAGGTAGGTCTGTACACAGCATTCTCTCTCCATCTTCAGGTAGGTCTGTACAGTATACAGCATTCTCTCTCCATCTTCAGGCAGGTATGTACAGTACACAGCATTCTCTCCATCTTCAGGCAGGTCTGTACAGTACACAGCATTCTCTCTCCATCTTTAGGTAGATCTGTACACAGCATTCTCTCTCCATCTTTAGGTAGGTCTGTACAGTACACAGCATTCTCTCTCCATCTTCAGGAAGGTCTGTACACAGCATTCTCTCTCCATCTTTAGGTAGGTCTGTACAGTACACAGCATTCTCTCTCCATCTTCAGGTAGGTCTGTACACAGCATTCTCTCTCCATCTTCAGGTAGGTCTGTACACAGCATCCTCTCTCCATCTTCAGGTAGGTCTGTACACAACATTCTCTCTCCATCTTCAGGCAGGTCTGTATACAGCATTCTCTCTCCATCTTCAGGCAGGTCTGTACAGTACACAGCATTCTCTCTCCATCTTCAGGCAGGTCTATACAGTACACAGCATTCTCTCTCCATCTTCAGGCAGGTCTATACAGTACACAGCATTCTTTCTCCTTCTTTAGGTAGGTATTTCTTTATTTAATTGTTTATTTAACCTTTATTTAACTAACATCTTTAGTTCTAGAACATATCTACTGCCATATTGTCCCTGGTAGTTCATTAAAATAGTCCTGTGAAGAGTGGTAATAGTTCCAGTCCACAGCAGCCAGCCAGATGGTGTTTATACGAGGTGTGGTAAAGGTTGCCCTCTTGTGGAATAGCAAGAAGAGGCCCCGTTTTCTTGTTTTATGCATCAGAAGCTGAAGCAAAGAAGTTATATACACTTTTCGTTACATCTTACAGCCCCCCCCCGCCCCCCCCCCCCCCACACACACACAGCATTCTCTCTTCATCTTTAGGTAGGTCTGTACAGTACACAGCATTCTCTCTCCATCTTCAGGCAGGTCTGTACACAGCATTCTCTCTCCATCTTCAGGTAGGTCTGTACCAGTACACAGCATTCTCTCTCCATCTTTAGGCAGGTCTGTACAGTACACAGCATTCTTTCCATCTTTAGGCAGGTCTGTACAGTACACAGCATTCTCTCCATCTTCAGGTAGGTCTGCACACAGCATTCTCTCTCCATCTTCAGGTAGGTCTGTACACAGCATTCTCTCTCCATCTTCAGGTAGGTTTGCACACAGCATTCTCTCTCCATCTTCAGGTAGGTCTGTGCACAGCATTCTTTCCATCTTTAGGCAGGTCTGTACAGTACACAGCATTCTCTCTCCATCTTTAGGTAGGTCTGTACAGTACACAGCATTCTCTCTCCATCTTCAGGAAGGTCTGTACACAGCATTCTCTCTCCATCTTCAGGTAGGTCTGTACACAGCATTCTCTCTCCATCTTCAGGTAGGTCTGTACAGTACACAGCATTCTCTCTCCATCTTCAGGCAGGTCTGTACAGTACACAGCATTCTCTCTCCATCTTCAGGCAGGTCTATACAGTACACAGCATTCTCTCTCCATCTTCAGGCAGGTCTATACAGTACACAGCATTCTCTCTCCATCTTTAGGTAGGTATTTTTTTATTTAATTGTTTATTTAACCTTTATTTAACTAACATCTTTAGTTCTAGAACATATCTACTGCCATATTGTCCCTGGTAGTTCATTAAAATAGTCCTGTGAAGAGTGGTAATAGTTCCAGTCCACAGCAGCCAGCCAGATGGTGTTTATACGAGGTGTGGTAAAGGTTGCCCTCTTGTGGAATAGAAAGAAGAGGCCCCGTTTTCTTGTTTTATGCATCAGAAGCTGAAGCAAAGAAGTTATATACACTTTTCGGTACATCTTACAGACCCCCCCCCCCCAACATCATTGTAACCAATGTTTCAAACTTAATTCATGAGCTTAGTAAAACGCTGTACTGTGATAAGGGATAGTATACCATAACATAGTCTTCAGCCGCATCACACGGAGTCCAAAGGATATATAGGAACCATAGTAAAAAAAATTATAAAATTCCTTGGTAATGTTAGTCCCAAGCAGTGTTAGTATAAAACAGTGTGTTTAGTATGTTTGGGTTGTGCTTGTCTGACACGTGTATATACCCTATCTCTCATGGTCAGGTGACAGGCTACCACCGGACGCCGCCATAGAGTCCATGGTCCAACCACCTTCCATCAGCCTAGAAACTGGCTAGCCCTAAGGCAGAACCGACAAAAGCCCGGTGGGCTGCTCCAACGATTTCTAGTCCCAATCCGCCTCAGGAATGCACTCCCCCCTCCACCGCACCCCCAGTGTCCTGTCCTATCATACCATGGTCTCAGACCCCGAGCTCTTCCCTGTGAAGAAGTCCCAGAAATAACTGGAATTACTAGGAGGTGGTTTCTCCCTCTCTTCCTGGGGTGTCTGCCTCACCCAGACACTGTTATCCCCCTCTCCTCCCAGGCTGGAGCATGAGGCAGCCCCCAGGGTGAAGCTCAGATCTTCCCCCAGCGGAGCCCTCTGTTCCTGGGCCTGGTAGCTGTCCTCTGGGTGGACTCTGGAGCTGCTAGAGGACTGGGCCAGACTCAGGAGGTTGTGGTTGGAGTGGAACTGTCTCATCTGGCCGATGGACTTGGACAGGATCACGTTGGAGCCTGTGGAGGGAGAGATGTGTTGTTATTCTAGATATTGTCATTTAGAATGGTGTTACTTTATTGCAATGTTTTCTAGAATGTTACTTTGTTCTTAATGTTATTTAGAATGTTGTTACTTTATTAATTTATCTAGAATGTTACTTTGTTATTACAATGTTGTTACTTTATTACAATGTTATTTTGAATGTTTGTTATTACAATGTTATTTCGAATGTTGTTACTTTATTACAATGTTATTTAGAATGTTGTTACTTTGTTGTTACAATGTTATTTATGTTGTTACCTTTTATTTAGAATGTTGTTACTTTATTAATTTATCTAGAATGTTACTTTGTTATTACAATGTTGTTACTTTATTACAATGTTATTTTGAATGTTTGTTATTACAATGTTATTTCGAATGTTGTTACTTTATTACAATGTTATTTAGAATGTTGTTACTTTGTTGTTACAATGTTATTTATGTTGTTACCTTTTATTTAGAATGTTGTTACTTTATTAATTTATCTAGAATGTTACTTTGTTATTACAATGTTGTTACTTTATTACAATGTTATTTTGAATGTTTGTTATTACAATGTTATTTCGAATGTTGTTACTTTATTACAATGTTATTTAGAATGTTGTTACTTTGTTGTTACAATGTTATTTATGTTGTTACCTTTTATTTAGAATGTTGTTACTTTGCTATTACAGTGTTATCTACAATGTTTGTTGTTACAATGTTATTTAGAATGTTGTTACAATGTTATTTAGAATGTGGTTACTTTTTATTTAAAATGTTGTTACTTTGCTATTACAGTGTTATCTACAATGTTTGTTGTTACAATGTTATTTAGAATGTTGTTACAATGTTATTTAGAATGTGGTTACTTTTTATTTAGAATGTTGTTACTTTGCTATTACAGTGTTATCTACAATGTTTGTTTTTACAATGTTATTTAGAATGTTGTTACAATGTTATTTAGAATGTGGTTACTTTTTATTTAGAATGTTGTTACTTTGCTATTACAGTGTTATCTACAATGTTTGTTTTTACAATGTTATTTAGAATGTTGTTACAATGTTATTTAGAATGTGGTTACTTTTTATTTAGAATGTTGTTACTTTGCTATTACAGTGTTATCTACAATGTTTGTTTTTACAATGTTATTTAGAATGTTGTTACAATGTTATTTAGAATGTGGTTACTTTTTATTTAGAATGTTGTTACTTTGCTATTACAGTGTTATCTACAATGTTTGTTTTTACAATGTTATTTAGAATGTTGTTACAATGTTATTTAGAATGTGGTTACTTTGCTATTACAGTGTTATCTACAATGTTTGTTTTTACAATGTTATTTTGAATGGTGTTTGTTATTACAATCTTATCAATCGGTACGGTGTGTATTGTTGTTATTATTATTATGTTAACCGTAACTCTAGCTTCCTGTCCACACCCCGGCTCAACCATAACCCCTATCCTAATACTAACTCTAGCTTCCTGTCCACACCCCAGCTCAACCATAACCCCTATCCTAATACAAACTCTAGGTTCCTGTCCACACCCCAGCTCAACCATAACCCCTATCCTAATACTAACTAGCTTCCTGTCCACACCCCAGCTCAACCATAACCCCTATCCTAATACTAACTCTAGCTTCCTGTCCACACCCCAGCTCAACCATAACCCCTAACCTAATACTAACTCTAGCTTCCTGTCCACACCCCAGCTGAACCATAACCCCTATCCTAATACTAACTCTAGCTTCCTGTCCACACCCCAGCTCAACCATAACCCCTATCCTAATACTAACTCTAGTTTCCTGTCCACACCCCAGCTCAACCATAACCCCTATCCTAATACAAACTCTAGGTTCCTGTCCACACCCCAGCTCAACCATAACCCCTATCCTAATACTAACTCTAGCTTCCTGTCCACACCCCAGCTCAACCATAACCCCTATCCTAATACAAACTCTAGGTTCCTGTCCACACCCCAGCTCAACCATAACCCCTATCCTAATACTAACTAGCTTCCTGTCCACACCCCAGCTCAACCATAACCCCTATCCTAATACTAACTCTAGCTTCCTGTCCACACCCCAGCTCAACCATAACCCCTAACCTAATACTAACTCTAGCTTCCTGTCCACACCCCAGCTGAACCATAACCCCTATCCTAATACTAACTCTAGCTTCCTGTCCACACCCCAGCTCAACCATAACCCCTATCCTAATACTAACTCTAGTTTCCTGTCCACACCCCAGCTCAACCATAACCCCTATCCTAATACAAACTCTAGGTTCCTGTCCACACCCCAGCTCAACCATAACCCCTATCCTAATACTAACTCTAGCTTCCTGTCCACACCCCAGCTCAACCATAACCCCTATCCTAATACAAACTCTAGGTTCCTGTCCACACCCCAGCTCAACCATAACCCCTATCCTAATACTAACTCTAGCTTCCTGTCCACACCCCAGCTCAACCATAACCCCTATCCTAATACTAACTCTAGCTTCCTGTCCACACCCCAGCTCAACCATAACCCCTATCCTAATACTAACTCTAGCTTCCTGTCCACACCCCAGCTCAACCATAACCCCTATCCTAATACTAACTCTAGCTTCCTGTCCACACCCCAGCTCAACCATAACCCCTAACCTAATACTAACTCTAGCTTCCTGTCCACACCCCAGCTCAACCATAACCCCTATCCTAATACTAACTCTAGCTTCCTGTCCACACCCCAGCTCAACCATAACCCCTATCCTAATACTAACTCTAGGTTCCTGTCCACACCCCAGCTCAACCATAACCCCTATCCTAATACTAACTCTAGCTTCCTGTCCACACCCCAGCTCAACCATAACCCCTATCCTAATACTAACTCTAGCTTCCTGTCCACACCCCAGCTCAACCATAACCCCTATCCTAATACTAACTCTAGCTTCCTGTCCACACCCCAGCTCAACCATAACCCCTATCCTAATACTAACTCTAGCTTCCTGTCCACACCCCAGCTCAACCATAACCCCTAACCTAATACTAACTCTAGCTTCCTGTCCACACCCCAGCTCAACCATAACCCCTATCCTAATACTAACTCTAGCTTCCTGTCCACACCCCAGCTCAACCATAACCCCTATCCTAATACTAACTCTAGGTTCCTGTCCACACCCCAGCTCAACCATAACCCCTATCCTAATACTAACTCTAGCTTCCTGTCCACACCCCAGCTCAACCATAACCCCTATCCTAATACTAACTCTAGCTTCCTGTCCACACCCCAGCTCAACCATAACCCCTATCCTAATACTAACTCTAGCTTCCTGTCCACACCCCAGCTCAACCATAACCCCTATCCTAATACTAACTCTAGCTTCCTGTCCACACCCCAGCTCAACCATAACCCCTATCCTAATACTAACTCTAGCTTAACAAAAGGCCCATCTCAATAGGTGGTCCAGATAAGTTAGGGGGGGGTTTCCTCTATTGTTACTCAAACAAGGGGGAGGGCAATGAAATCACAGATTCCCATCAGACCTACTCCTTGAGGTTCGCAGTTGTTTAAAAAATACTATTTTGCTCAAAACCAATTGTTTACGCTTAACTACGTGTACTTTGCTGTATTTATGGGGTTTTGTTTTTCAACAGGAAAAGTTCAAAAATAGCTGGAGTGTGTCTTTAACCCTAAGCCTAGCCATAACCATAGCAACAGAATGAATAAGGGTGTAGCAACAGAGGTGTCCCCTCTATGACCCGTGACTTACGTGTCTTGTTGTTGTGGTGTCGTAGCGCCTCCAGGTTAAAGAACACCTCACTGGTCAGGCTGCCGTCCCCGGGCCCGTCAGGGTTGAAGAGGGGAGAGGGGGGCTCCAGAGGGGTCAGAGGCACCCCCGTGTCCCGTCGATCCCCCGTAGAATCTACTGTCCCCACCGCCAGGTGACTGTCACCGTGGGAGGGAGGGAGGAGAGGGAGGACAGGGGGAGGGAGAAGGAGGAGAGGGAAGAGAGGGAGGAGAGGGAAGAGAGGGAGGACAGGGGGAGGGAGAAGGAGGAGAGGGAAGAGAGGGAGGACAGGGGGAGGGAGAAGGAGGAGAGGGAAGAGAGGGAGGAGAGGGAAGAGAGGGAGGACAGGGGGAGGGAGAAGGAGGAGAGGGAAGAGAGGGAGGACAGGGGAGGGAGAAGGAGGAGAGGGAAGAGAGGGAGGACAGGGGGAGGGAGAAGGAGGAGAGGGAGGACAGGGGGAGGGAGAAGGAGGAGAGGGAAGAGAGGGAGGACAGGGGGAGGGAGAAGGAGGAGAGGGAAGAGAGGGAGGACAGGGGGAGGGAGAAGGAGGAGAGGGAAGAGAGGGAGGACAGGGGGAGGGAGAAGGAGGAGAGGGAGGACAGGGGGAGGGAGAAGGAGGAGAGGAAAGAGAGGGAGGAGAGGGATGGAGGAGAGAGTATTTTATTATTCACGTTGTAGGAACCCTTGCAGCGCTGGTGATAAAGGCAGACATATACTCAATGAACACACAACACTGGGATTCAGAGACAACTGAAGGGCTGATCCAGGACCAGTTTTGCCTTTTAGATCATAATGAATAAGAATAGACAGGGGAAACCTTATCCGCACTCTGGGCCCTGAAATGACACATACCTGAGTTTCCTGCGGAGAAGATAGTCGATGATGTCAGGATCTGTCTGAATGAGACTCATCAGCACTTCCTGTTGGAGCTCTGCTGACACCTGGGGAGAGGAGGACAGGAGATTTACACACACACACACACACACACACACACACACACACACACACACACACACACACACACACACACACACACACACACACACACACACACACACACACACACACACACACACACACACACACACACACACACACACACACACACACACACACACTCCTGTTGGAGCTCTGCTGACACCTGTTGAGAGGAGGACAGGGAGATTTACACACACACACACACACACACACACACACACACACACACACACACACACACACACACACACACACACACACACACACACACACACACACACACACACACACCTGTTGGTGCTCTGCTGACACTTGGGGAGAAGAGGACAGGAGATTTACACACACACACACACACACACACACACACACACACACACACACACACACACACACACACACACACACACACACACACACACACACACACACACACACACACACACTTGGTACCATGAATAGTCGCTTATAGTTCTGTATAAGTTGCAGGGTGACGTTGATGATGGCGGTGCTGTCCTCGATGCCCATGGCGTGAGGACTCATCTCCCTGTCCCCTCCGGCCCTCTCCCCCTGCAACAGGTTGGGACCAAAGATCACCGCCAGGTTAGTTGCTGTCATCTTGTTGCCTAGGAACTGCAGAGAGAGAGGAGAGAGAGAGGAGAGAGGGGTTAGGGGTTAGGGGGAGAGACCACATATTAGGTCTACCTACTGTTTAGGCTAGGCTAGTTACAGTACAAGCTACAGAGGGTCAAGCTACAGAGAGAGAGAGAGAGAGAGGAGAGAGACAAAGACAGAGAGAGAGAGAGACAGAGACAAAAAAGAGAGAGACAAAGAGAGAGAGAGAGAGAGAGAGAGAGAGAGAGAGAGAGAGAGACCGCGAGAGACAGAGAGAAAAAAAGAGAGTTAAGAGGTTTAAGTTTTAACCCAAAATCCATTATGTTCTCCTCTTGAGTGTCAAGGAGAGAGAGAGAGAGAGAGAGAGAGAGAGAGAGAGAGAGAGAGAGAGAGAGAGAGAGAGAGAGAGAGAGAGAGAGAGAGAGAGAGAGAGAGAGAGAGAGAGAGAGAGAGAGAGAGAGAGAGAGAGAAGCTGACTTGTTGAGGACGGACAAATGCTGACAGAGAAAGACAGAAAAATAGAGAAACAGACATTAGCTGACAGGGAAAGAGATAGACAGGTGAACAGAATGATAGACAGGTGAACAGAATGAGACAGACACATGAAGTGTGTAAGAGGATGTGGAAGTGACACACACACACACACTCTAGACACTAACCACCTGGTCCTGTGGTCCTGTGGTGTCCTGTGGTCCTGTGGTGTCCTGTGGTCCTGTGGTGTCCTGTGGTCCTGTGGTGTCCTGTGGTCCTGTGGTGTCCTGTGGTCCTGTGGTGTCCTGTGCGTGGCTCTGTACGGTGTGTAACAGGGTGAGGAGGCGGAGCAGGGTATCACAATTACAGGCCGGTAACAGGTAGAGGAGCAGCTGGAGGTACAGGAACTGGTCTGTCCCTTGCAGAACTACAGGACAGATGAGGGGAGACAGAGGGGACACAGATGGGTTAGATACCCACAGAGAGGACAGATGGGTTAGATACCCACAGAGAGGACAGATGGGTTAGATACCCACAGAGAGGAGACAGATGGGTTAGATACCCACAGAGGAGACAGATGGGTTAGATACCCACAGAGAGGACAGAGATGGGTTAGATACCCACAGAGAGGAGACAGATGGGTTAGATACCCACAGAGAGGAGACAGATGGGCTAGATACCCACAGAGAGGACAGATGGGTTAGATACCCACAGAGGGGACAGATGGGTTAGATACTCACAGAGAGGACAGATGGGTTAGATACTCACAGAGAGGAGACAGATGGGTTAGATACCCACAGAGAGGACAGAGATGGGTTAGATACTCACAGAGAGGACAGAGATGGGTTAGATACCCACAGAGGAGACAGATGGGTTAGATACCCACAGAGAGGACAGAGATGGGTTAGATATCCACAGAGAGGACAGATGGGTTAGATACTCACAGAGAGGAGACAGATGGGTTAGATACCCACAGAGAGGACAGAGATGGGTTAGATACCCACAGAGAGGACAGATGGGTTAGATACCCACAGAGAGGACAGAGATGGGTTAGATACCCACAGAGAGGACAGAGATGGGTTAGATACCCACAGAGAGGACAGAGATGGGTTAGATACCCACAGAGAGGACAGATGGGTTAGATACCCACAGAGAGGACAGATGGGTTAGATACCCACAGAGAGGACAGATGGGTTAGATACCCACAGAGAGGACAGAGATGGGTTAGATACCCACAGAGGGGACACATATGGGTTAGATACCCACAGAGAGGACAGAGATGGGTTAGATACCCACAGAGAGGAGACAGATGGGTTAGATACCCACAGAGAGGACAGATGGGTTAGATACTCACAGAGAGGAGACAGATGGGTTAGATACCCACAGAGAGGAGACAGATGGGTTAGATACCCACAGAGAGGACAGAGATGGGTTAGATACCCACAGAGAGGACAGAGATGGGTTAGATATCCACAGAGAGGACAGATGGGTTAGATACCCACAGAGAGGACAGAGATGGGTTAGATACCCACAGAGAGGAGACAGATGGGTTAGATACCCACAGAGAGGAGACAGATGGGTTAGATATCCACAGAGAGGACAGAGATGGGTTAGATACCCACAGAGAGGACAGAGATGGGTTAGATACCCACAGAGAGGACAGAGATGGGTTAGATAGCCACAGAGAGGACATATGGGTTAGATACCCACAGAGAGGAGACAGATGGGTTAGATACTCACAGAGAGGAGACAGATGGGTTAGATACCCACAGAGAGGAGACAGATGGGTTAGATACCCACAGAGAGGAGACAGATGGGTTAGATACCCACAGAGAGGACAGATGGGATAGATACCCACAGAGAGGAGACAGATGGGTTAGATACCCACAGAGAGGAGACAGATGGGTTAGATACCCACAGAGAGGAGACAGATGGGTTAGATACCCACAGAGAGGACAGATGGGTTAGATACCCACAGAGAGGAGACAGATGGGTTAGATACCCACAGAGAGGACAGATGGGATAGATACCCACAGAGAGGAGACAGATGGGTTAGATACCCACAGAGAGGAGACAGATGGGTTAGATACCCACAGAGAGGACAGATGGGATAGATACCCACAGAGAGGAGACAGATGGGTTAGATACCCACAGAGAGGAGACAGATGGGTTAGATACCCACAGAGAGGAGACAGATGGGTTAGATACCCACAGAGAGGACAGAGATGGGTTAGATACCCACAGAGAGGACAGATGGGTTAGATACCCACAGAGAGGAGACAGATGGGTTAGATACCCACAGAGGGGACAGATGGGTTAGATACCCACAGAGAGGAGACAGATGGGTTAGATACCCACAGAGAGGACAGAGATGGGTTAGATACCCACAGAGAGGAGACAGATGGGTTAGATACCCACAGAGAGGACAGAGATGGGTTAGATACCCACAGAGAGGACAGAGATGGGTTAGATACCCACAGAGAGGACAGATGGGTTAGATACCCACAGAGAGGAGACAGATGGGTTAGATACTCACAGAGAGGAGACAGATGGGTTAGATACCCACAGAGAGGAGACAGATGGGTTAGATACCCACAGAGAGGACAGAGATGGGTTAGATATCCACAGAGAGGACAGATGGGTTAGATACCCACAGAGAGGAGACAGATGGGTTAGATACCCACAGAGAGGACAGATGGGTTAGATACCCACAGAGAGGAGACAGATGGGTTAGATACCCACAGAGAGGACAGAGATGGGTTAGATACCCACAGAGAGGAGACAGATGGGTTAGATATCCACAGAGAGGACAGAGATGGGTTAGATACCCACAGAGAGGACAGAGATGGGTTACATACCCACAGAGAGGAGACAGATGGGTTAGATACCCACAGAGAGGACAGATGGGTTAGATACCCACAGAGAGGACAGATGGGTTAGATACCCACAGAGAGGACAGAGATGGGTTAAATACCCACAGAGAGGACAGAGATGGGTTAGATACCCACAGAGAGGACAGAGATGGGTTAGATACCCACAGAGAGGAGACAGATGGGTTAGATACCCACAGAGGGGACAGATGGGTTAGATACCCACAGAGAGGAGACAGATGGGTTAGATACCCACAGAGAGGACAGAGATGGGTTAGATACCCACAGAGAGGAGACAGATGGGTTAGATACTCACAGAGAGGACAGAGATGGGTTAGATACCCACAGAGAGGAGACAGATGGGTTAGATACCCACAGAGAGGAGACAGATGGGTTAGATACCCACAGAGAGGACAGAGATGGGTTAGATACCCACAGAGAGGACAGAGATGGGTTAGATACCCACAGAGAGGAGACAGATGGGTTAGATACCCACAGAGAGGAGACAGATGGGTTAGATACCCACAGAGAGGACAGAGATGGGTTAGATACTCACAGAGAGGAGACAGATGGGTTAGATACCCACAGAGGAGACAGATGGGTTAGATACCCACAGAGGAGACAGATGGGTTAGATATCCACAGAGAGGACAGATGGGTTAGATACCCACAGAGAGGACAGAGATGGGTTAGATACCCACAGAGGAGACAGATGGGTTAGATACCCACAGAGGAGACAGATGGGTTAGATACCCACAGAGAGGACAGATGGGATAGATACCCACAGAGGGGACAGTGATGGGATAGATATCCACAGAGGAGACAGTGATGGGATAGATACCTAACCCCACAGAGGGGACAGTGATGGGATAGATACCTAACCCCACAGAGGAGACAGTGATGGGATAGATACCTAACCCCACAGAGGAGACAGTGATGGGATAGATACCTAACCCCACAGAGGGGACAGTGATGGGATAGATACCTAACCCCACAGAGGAGACAGTGATGGGATAGATACCTAACCCCACAGAGGAGACAGTGATGGGATAGATACCTAACCCCACAGAGGAGACAGTGATGGGATAGATACCTAACCCCACAGAGGAGACAGTGATGGGATAGATACCTAACCCCACAGAGGGGACAGTGATGGGATAGATACCTAACCCCACAGAGGGGACAGTGATGGGATAGATATCCACAGAGGGGACAGTGATGGGATAGATACCTAACCCCACAGAGGGGACAGTGATGGGATAGATACCTAACCCCACAGAGGAGACAGTGATGGGATAGATACCTAACCCCACAGAGGAGACAGTGATGGGATAGATACCTAACCCCACAGAGGAGACAGTGATGGGATAGATACCTAACCCCACAGAGGAGACAGTGATGGGTTAGATACCTAACCCCACAGAGGAGACAGTGATGGGATAGATACCTAACCCCACAGAGGAGACAGTGATGGGATAGATACCTAACCCCACAGAGGAGACAGTGATGGGATAGATACCTAACCCCACAGAGGAGACAGTGATGGGATAGATACCCAACCCCACAGAGGGGACAGTGATGGGATAGATACCTAACCCCACAGAGGAGACAGTGATGGGATAGATACCTAACCCCACAGAGGAGACAGTGATGGGATAGATACCTAACCCCACAGAGGGGACAGTGATGGGACAGATACCTAACCCCACAGAGGGGACAGTGATGGGATAGATACCTAACCCCACAGAGGAGACAGTGATGGGATAGATACCTAACCCCACAGAGGGGACAGTGATGGGATAGATACCTAACCCCACAGAGGAGACAGTGATGGGATAGATACCTAACCCCACAGAGGGGACAGTGATGGGATAGATACCTAACCCCACAGAGGAGACAGTGATGGGATAGATACCTAACCCCACAGAGGAGACAGTGATGGGATAGATACCTAACCCCACAGAGGGGACAGTGATGGGATAGATACCTAACCCCACAGAGGAGACAGTGATGGGATAGATACCTAACCCCACAGAGGGGACAGTGATGGGATAGATACCTAACCCCACAGAGGGGACAGTGATGGGATAGATACCTAACCCCACAGAGGAGACAGTGATGGGATAGATACCTAACCCCACAGAGGAGACAGTGATGGGATAGATACCTAACCCCACAGAGGAGACAGTGATGGGATAGATACCTAACCCCACAGAGGGGACAGTGATGGGATAGATACCTAACCCCACAGAGGAGACAGTGATGGGATAGATACCTAACCCCACAGAGGAGACAGTGATGGGATAGATACCTAACCCCACAGAGGAGACAGTGATGGGATAGATACCTAACCCCACAGAGGAGACAGTGATGGGTTAGATACCTAACCCCACAGAGGGGACAGTGATGGGATAGATACCTAACCCCACAGAGGGGACAGTGATGGGATAGATACCTAACCCCACAGAGGGGACAGTGATGGGATAGATACCTAACCCCACAGAGGGGACAGTGATGGGATAGATACCTAACCCCACAGAGGGGACAGTGATGGGATAGATACCTAACCCCACAGAGGAGACAGTGATGGGATAGATACCTAACCCCACAGAGGAGACAGTGATGGGATAGATACCTAACCCCACAGAGGGGACAGTGATGGGATAGATACCTAACCCCACAGAGGAGACAGTGATGGGATAGATACCTAACCCCACAGAGGAGACAGTGATGGGATAGATACCTAACCCCACAGAGGAGACAGTGATGGGATAGATACCTAACCCCACAGAGGAGACAGTGATGGGATAGATACCTAACCCCACAGAGGAGACAGTGATGGGATAGATACCTAACCCCACAGAGGGGACAGTGATGGGATAGATACCTAACCCCACAGAGGAGACAGTGATGGGATAGATACCTAACCCCACAGAGGAGACAGTGATGGGATAGATACCTAACCCCACAGAGGGGACAGTGATGGGATAGATACCTAACCCCACAGAGGGGACAGTGATGGGATAGATACCCACAGAGAGGACAGAGATGGGTTAGATACCCACAGAGAGGACAGAGATGGGTTAGATACCCACAGAGAGGACAGAGATGGGGGGGGGAGGGTGTCGTACTGTTGGCGTGGAGGAAAGCAGAGTAGAGCTCTCTAGGCAGTAGAGGGTCAGGCATGTCTCTGAGGAACTCCTTCAGCAGAGCTGCTACGTCATGGACACTGTTCTCCTCTTCCAGACACACATCTGCCCCCATGTCAAAGTCCTCACGCAGCTGCAGGGGGAAACACACACAAATCAGAACCAGACATACACATAAACAAGTTAACATGCACCGGCCAAACACGCAGTAAATAAAAGGTCAGTTTCCCGTGTGATGATGCTTTGAAAACAGAAAATGTCAGGGATCAACGGCCCTGCGTACACAGAGGAGAAATACACCTGTCACAACACCAACACAACATTAACACAACATCAATATCAACACAACACAACACAACATCAATATCAACACAACACAACACAACACAACATCAACACAACATCAATATCAACATCAACACAACATCAACACAACACCAATATCAACACAACATCAACATCAACACAACACAAACACAACATCAACACAACATCAACACAACACCAACACAACACAAACACAACATCAACACAACATCAATATCAACACAACACAAACACAACATCAACATCAACACAACATCAACACAACACCAATATCAACACAACATCAACATCAACACAACATCAACACAACATCAACACAACACAACATCAACACAACACCAACACAACACCAACACAACATCAATATCAACACAACACAACACCAACACAACACCAACACAACACCAACACAACATCACACAACACCAACACAACATCAACACAACATCAACACAACACAACATCAACACAACACAACATCAACACAACACCAACACAACACCAACACAACATCAATATCAACACAACACAACACCAACACAACATCAACATCAACACAACACAACATCAACACAACACAACATCAACATCAACACAACACAACATCAACATCAACACAACATCAACACAACACAACATCAACACAATATCAACACAACACCAACACAACACAACACAACATCAACACAACACAACATCAACACAACATAAACACAACACCAACATCAACATCAACACAACATCAACACAACATCAACATCAACACAACATCAACACAACATCAACATCAACACAACACAACATCAACATCAACATCAACACAACATCAACACAACACCAATATCAACACAACATCAACACAACACCAACACAACATCAACACAACACAACATCAACACAACATCAATATCAACACAACACAACATCAACACAACATCAACACAACATCAACATCAACACCAACACAACACCAACACAACACCAACACAACATCAACACCAACACAATACCAACACAACATCAACACCAACACAACACCAACACAACATCAACACAACATCAACATCAACACAACATCAACACCAACACAACATAAACACAACATCAACACAACTCCAGCACAACACCAACACAACACAACATCAACACAACATCAACATCAACATCAACACAACATCAACATCAACACAACATCAACACCAACACAACATAAACACAACATCAACACAACTCCAGCACAACACCAACACAACACAACATCAACACAACATCAACATCAACACAACATCAACATCAACACCAACATCAACACAACACAACATCAGTATCAACACAACATCAACACAACATCAATATCAACACAACACAACATCAACATCAACACAACATCAACACAACATCAACACAACATCAATATCAACACAACACCAACACAACATCAACACAACTCCAGCACAACACCAACACAACACAACATCAACATCAACACAACATCAACATCAACACAACATCAACACAGCATCAACACAACACAACACAACATCAACACAACATCAACATCAACACAACACAACATCAACACAACATCAACACAACATCAACATCAACACAACATCAACACAACATCAACACAACATCATCAACACAACATCAACACAACATCATCAACACAACATCAACACAGCATCAACACAACACAACACAACATCAACACAACATCAATATCAACACAACACAAACACCAACACAACATCAACACAACATCAACATCAACACAACATCAACACAACATCAACATCAACACCAACATCAACACAACATCAACACAGCATCAACACAACATCAACACAACATCAACATCAACATCAACACAACATCAACACAACACCAACATCAACATCAACACAACATCAACACAACACAACACAACACCAACACAACATCAACACAAAACCAACACAACATCAACATCAACACAACACAAACACCAACACAACATCAACACAACATCAAGACAACACAACACAACATCAACACAACATCAACATCAACACAACACAACATCAACACCAACATCAACACAACACAACATCAACATCAACATCAACACAACATCAACACAACACAACATCAACACAACACAACATCAACACAACACAACATCAACATCAACACAACATCAAGACAACACAACACAACATCAACACCAACACAACATCAACACAACATCAACACAACATCAACACAACACAACATCAACACAACACAACATCAACATCAACACAACATCAACACAACATCAACATCAACACAACATCAACATCAACACAACATCAACATCAACACAACACAACATCAACACCAACACAACATCAACACAACATCATTACACCCAGTAGGTATAAATCACTACAGTACATCATTACACCCAGTAGGTATAAATCACTACAGTACATCATTAAACCCAGTAGGTATAAATCACTACAGTACATCATTACACCCAGTAGGTATAAATCACTACAGTACATCATTACACCCAGTAGGTATAAATCACTACAGTACATCATTACACCCAGTAGGTATAAATCACTACAGTACATCATTACACCCAGTAGGTATAAATCACTACAGTACATCATTACACCCAGTAGGTATAAATCACTACAGTACATCATTACACCCAGTAGGTATAAATCACTACAGTGCTAACATGTAATGTGGATAATTATATATATATTTTTAATGCCTCACCTGCCGAACTCTCTTTATGGAGCTGCCAACTCGAAAGATCCCCACAGTTTGTAGCCCTTGAGAAGACACAGTTGATATTTTAAAAAAGTGGAACATTTTTAACAGTTAATTGTAACGGTCTTGAGACGACAGACACTGGGAGACTGGAAGCAAGTACAGGGTGATGATTTAATAATAAATAGACATGAAACAAAGCAAAAACAGCGTCTGGACAAGAGAAACAAAACAACATCAATCACTGGGATGAAACTGAGGAAGTGACAGATATAGGGGAGACAATCAATAACGTGATGGAGACCAGGTGAGTCCAATGAAGCGCTGGTGCGAATAACGCTGGTGACAGCTGTGCGTAATGATGAGCAGCCTGGCGACCTCGAGCGCCAGAGAGGGGGAGCGGGAGCAGACGTGACATTAATAACAGTTGGTGGTTCATTGTATCCTCTGTGTCTCACCCATAGGCTGTAGTGATATAACTGGACACAACCCTAACCTGTGTTACGAATGGATTCCTATGATGAAGGTGGAGCCAGAAGAGGACAGCCCTCTGATTCTGCATCCTCTCTAGGATTCTTCGTCTGTTCCTGCCTTCTAGGCTGTTAGTCATGGCCACTGCGGCTCTCTTTGTGGTTATAGGCTGGGTATTTGTACAGCACTTGTAACCTAACATAGCAGGCGGAGCAAGACGCCCGAGGAAAACAGAAGTGAGGTTGAAAATACTGTATCCCGGAAAACTAGAAACATGTGCTTTAAAAATGCTGATGTAAAAATGGCTTGATAAACAGACACATCTACACACACACACACACACACACACACACACACTTTATTAAATATTGACTACAAATGAATTGCTCTGGTTTATGCCAAAAGACTAAAGAAAGGAAAAGACAACATTATAAATGATACTCAAGCAGAATTTATGAAGGGCCGGCACATAAAAATCCAACATTCTTTTAGTCTTGGAAAGTACGGACTATTCAGACGCAATTGGCTCAGATTATATTTTCTTTTCAGGCTTCTGTAAAGCCTTTGACACAATTGAACACGAATTTCTCATTCGGTCTCCAACTTTTTGGTGAAAATGTTATCGAAGTCATTCGCATGTTTTACGAAGATATAAATAGTTCTGTGATACTAAACCTTAATACATCCAAAATACGTGTACTACCCAATTCAGCCTTTTTTTAAATACATTTTGGTTGTGGAACTTCTATCTGTAGATATTCAGAATAATGCACATTTGTATGGCTTATTGATTTTTGACAGAGAAATCCAAATTCCCCAAAAGGCTGACGATACTACTTTTTGTTTTTAAAGACAAAGACCAGGTCGTCCATGCCCTTAATGACATCACTGCATTCTCTATTGGCTCTGGTTTAAAACTGAACGTTTCTGAAATCTTGTTTACATGAAGATAAAGAAATAGAAAACATTCCTCTAAAGTACTGTGTTAAATATTTAGGAATACATCTATCTAAAAATCACTTAGTCAGACAACATGTGAATGTATGTCCTAAAATTAAGAAAACCCAAGAATATATTTAATACTTGGCTACAAAGGGATCCATACTTTGGAGAGTGCTTCTGTCCAAGGTAGAGGGAATGTCTCGCTTTGTGTACCCCTCATTGTCTTTGTTTGTAAATCCCTCTACCTCTAAAGAGATCAAATCAAATCGCATTGTATTTGTGACATGCGCTGAATACAACAGGTGTAGACCTTACCGTGAAATGCTTACTTACAAGCCCTTAACTAACAATGCAGTTTTAAGAAAATTACATATTTAATACTTACTAAATAAACTAAAGTAAAAAAAGTAACACAATAAAATAACAATAACAAGGCTATATACAGGGAGTACTGGTACCGAGTCAATGTGCGGGGGTTCAGGTTAGTCGAGGTAATTGAGGGAATATGTACATGTAGGTAGAGGTAAATTGACTATGCATAGATAATAAACAGCGAGTAGCAGCAGTGTAAAAACAAAGGGGGTGGGGGGGTCAATGCAAATAATCCGCGTAGCCATTTGATGAATTGTTCACAGAACCAATTTACACGTAGAGGTAAAACATTTTTGAACATGTTTATTCCTGAAAAAAAAGCTTGGCTGATGCCTTACAAATACTGTATACCAAACAAATTTACAGAAGTGCACTTTAAGATTCTAAATAAGATACAGTATATCCATGTAAATCTATGTTGTCCAAATGTTTTGATATTGATGATATCTGTGTTTTCTGTGACAAAGAAAATCTTACGCTCTTGTCCTATGAACGTAAATCTGTGATAGAATTTTATCGGAAAACCTTTGCAGAGCAGATATTTAGCTTTTTGAACACTACCCATGTTTTTGACATGAAGGATTTAATATGTTACTATTGCAATTATAAGAAGACCATTGAAATTACTGTGAATTGTTTTATTCTTGTTGCCAAATACTTTATACACAAACAAAAATTCCAGAATTCTATACCAAAATTACAAATATTTGTGATTTACTTTAATCATGTGGTTAAGACTTTATCCATAGTTAATAACAAAAATAATAACATCTTCTTGAATCATTGAGAATTTTTCCTAAGTGAATTCAACTGCACTTTATTTGTTTAAATGTCTTTTTTTTAATGTATTTAAAGTATTTTCTTGTTTTTACCTGTGTTTTGTTTTGTTTTAGACATGTTTGATGTAGTGATGTAAATTGTTGATCGCTGATAATTTGTATAATGAATATTTGTGCATGATAGAAATAATTAATAAAATAAACATAAAATGTACAACAAAATAACAAACACACTTAAACACACTCACCATGTCTCTCAATGTGACAGCAGCAACGTTCCACCACGCGGGGGACCTGTTTATAGATGGGGTTGAGGCTGAGCTTGGTCTGGGTCCGCCCCCCTGCTCCGGCTGCAGTCTTCTTCAGCTCCAGCTCTGCAGGGTGGGACAGCTGCAGCGCCTCCAACAGGCGGGACTGGCTCTCTACAAGATCTGAGATGCAGTCCACTGATAGGCCACCCTGTAAAAGGGGAATTTGGGAAGAGAAACAAAAAAAAAGAGAGAGAGAAAGAAAGAAAGAAAGAGAGAGAGAGAGAGAGAGAGAGAGAGAGAGATGGAGAGAGACAGAGAGGGGAGAAAGAGAGAGTTTTAGCATTTCAAGTTAGATTATAGATTATAAGGGAGAGGGAATAGAGGGGATGAGAATGGATTGAGCAGGAGAGGAAAGAAATAAGATAGGGAGACAAGAGAGTGAGGGAGCAGAGAGGAGGGAGATGAGACACAGGAGGGAGGAAGAGATACAGGAAGGAGGAAGAGAGACAAGAAGGAGGAAGAGAGGAACATTTTAAGAGAGTTTATGGATATAAAGTAATGAGAGAAAGTGAAGGAGGGAAACGAGCGAGTTAACAAAGGAACGATAGAGACACATTGATCTATATAGTGCAAACTAATGCGCGGCATTTCTTCGGCGCGGCAGTCCTGGAGGAAGTGCACAGCCGCGCACGTGCGCAGTTTAGAGGGAACGTTGCTCATTCATTTATTAGTTCCTTTTGTTTCCTTTTTTTCTTGCCAATCCATCTTTCCCAGGAATATTTGTATTTTGTACAGGCTTCCTTCTTTTCACTCTGTCATTTAGGTTAGTATTATGGAGTAGCTATAATGTTATTGATCCCTACTTGTTTTTCTCCTATCACAGCCATTAAACTCTGTAACTGTTATAATGTCACCATAGTGAAATCCCTGAGCGGTTTCCTTCCTCTCCGGGCAGCTGAGTTAGGAAGGAAGCCTATACCTTTGTAGTGACTGGGTGTATTGATACACCATCCAAAGTGTATTAATAACTTCAAGTAATTATACTTTTTTTATCCATCTACCAATAGGTGCCCTTCTTTGCGAGACATTGGAAAACCTCCCTGGTCTTTGTGGTTGAATCTGTGTTTGAAATGCACTGCTCGATTGAGGGACCTTACAGATAATTGTATAATATAATAATATAATTTATTTCAGATAATACAATTTATGTAATTGGGGTACAGAGATGAGGTAGTCATAAAAAAATTATATTAAACACTAGTCCATGTTAAACACTAGTCCATGTTACACACTAGTCCATGTTAAACACTAGTCCATGTTAAACACTAGTCCATGTTAAACACTAGTCCATGTTACACACTAGTCCATGTTAAACACTAGTCCATGTTAAACACTAGTCCATGTTACACACTAGTCCATGTTAAACACTAATCCATGTTAAACACTAGTCCATGCTATTTGTGTGTGACTTGTGAAGCAAATTTGTACTCCTAAACTTATTTAGGTTTGCCATAGCAAAGGGGTTAAATACTAATTGAATCAAGACATTAGCTTTTAATTTTGAATTAATCCCCAAAAAAATTGGAAAACATAGTTCCACTTTGACATTATGGGGTATTGTGTGTAGGCAGTGACATAAACACTTAAATGTAATAAAACAAAATGTGGAAAACATAGTTCCACTTTGACATTATATATTAAAATGGTCCTGTTTTGAAAATCTTTGTTGACAAATGTTTGTTGGACTTCTGACAGCTCTTTCAAAAGCACAGAAGAGGTCAGCATATTTCAGTTCCAACGTTCTCATTGTGTGTCTGTGTGTGTCTGTCTGTGTCTGTGTCTCTGTGTCTGTGTCTCTGTGTGTGTGTCTCTGTGTGTGTGTGTGTGTTCATGTGTGCACAACACGTGCTCGCGTGTCTTTGTCTGTGCTCTCCAACTCACCCGTCTCTGCACTCTAGCCGTGTTATCCAGGAACCTGGGGGAGAGTGGCTTGCTGTGCAGCTCCAGTACTGACGAGGATGATGAAGATGAAGCTGTTGATCCACTGAAGGGTGATGAAGCCGTGCTGCAGAGGGGTTTGTTCCCGTCGCTAAGCTGGCGTTTTTCAGCCCGGAACATTAGGACGCTGGCCTCCAGATCCAGACAGTCTCTTCTGCTCTCCTTCAGAGAAAATCAAATCAGAACAAACTTTCAAACTCAAATCAAATCAATTGCAACACACTTTACAGTAAAACGAACTAAAGTAAAGTGGTAGTGTGATAATTTGACAATTACCCTTTTTATTCTTACCCAGAGTCAGATAAAATCATTGATACCATTTGTTTTGTCTCTGCGTCCAGTATGAAGGAAGTTGTAGGTAGTTTCGCGAGCCAGTATGCTAGCTGTTCCGGTAGACTTCCAGTCATTGAGCTAACATTAGCTAGCATTGGCTCGCGAAACTACATTCAACTTCCTTCATACTGGACTTTTGGTAAGTAGAAAAAGGGCTATCCCTTTAAAATGTTGTTCTAGAAGGAGCAGACCTGAGGTTTGGATGAAAACAGTTGAAAAAATACAAGAGCACCCCCAAAGGAGAGGTCAGTCATGAGTCAGACAGCTGTTCCAACTGTTCTGCCTGAGGCTATGGAACCCTGACCTGTTCACCGGACGTGCTACCTGTCCCAGACCTGCTGTTTTCAACTCTCTAGAGACAGCAGGAGCGGTAGAGATACTCTCAAAGATCGGCTATGAAAAGCCAACTGACATTTACTCCTGAGGTGCTGATCTGTTGCACCCTCGACAACTACTAAGATTATTATTATTTGACCATGCTGGTCATTTATGAACATTTGAACATCTAGGCCATGTGCTGTTATAATCTCCACCTGGCACAGCCAGAAGAGGACTGGCCACCCCTCAGAGCCTGGTTCCTCTCTAGGTTTCTTCCTAGGTTTTGGCCTTTCTAGGGAGTTTTTCCTAGCCACCGTGCTTCTACACCTGCATTGCTTGCTGTTTGGGGTTTTAGGCTGGGTTTCTGTACAGCACTTTGAGACATCAGCTGATGTAAGAAGGGCTATATAAATACATTTGATTTGATTTGATGCTTCTGTCTTTTCTAGCGGGAGTTGAATTTTTTTTTTTACTTTCTTTTGGATACTTAGTTGTTCACCTGGATCTAGACCCACTGCTGAGTTTTTACTGTATTTTTTCACACTTTACAGTAAATCAATCTAACGTAGAAAACAACCAACCTTCAGAGCATCCTGGCGCTGCTTGTACGCCCGGTCGTTGGCTATCGCCTGGGAGAGGGTTATACCAAACGCCTTGGCGGCTGTCTCTGTGGGAGAGGTGAAGGGAGGGAGAGAAGGGATAGAGGGGAGGAGGGAAGGGATAGATGGAAGGAAAAACGAGGGTTGGAGGGCGGAAGGAGAAGGGAAAGAGGGAGAGAGGGAGGGATGGAGAAAGAGAGAGGAAGGGAGGGATAGAGGGAAGGGAAAAATAGGTATGGATGGAGGAAAAGAGAGAGGGATAGATGGGGAAGGAGAGAGAGAGAGAGAGAGAGAGAGAGAGAGAGAGAGAGAAAAAAAACAATCTTACATTAGGGATACTTATTTTTAACAAGTTGTAATTCCCTTCCTCCCTGAGACTATCAACATTCCTCTCCTTCCCTCCACCCATTCTAATCCCATCTCATCTCCACTACTCACAAACAGGAAGGTGTTTCATCTATCTTCCCCTGTGTTTTGAGGGTTAAATAGCCATACATACAACAGCAACATTACTATGGTGGGAACCATATATTCTACCCATGGGGATTGGGGCCCAGTAATGGCCTATGTCAGTGGTTTCCCACAGGTTGATCGCCTAACAGTAGCTCGGCAGACCACCTATAAGTAGCTTGCGAAACAATTCTGAAAGTACATGGAATTTTCACGTGTTTAACTGCTAACTGTCATAAACAAATCCCACAGGTATCAGCCGCTATTGGCTTAAAATGCCAAACCCTAACATAATATTAGCCAATTAATCTCCAGAAATATTTCCCCTGTCTGTCTGTGTGTAGCCAATTGATGTGATAACCATCTTGTGGGTTGACAGAAATACATTCCCCAAAAACCTTCTAAATGAAATGTTAACTGCAAAGTAGGCTTACCTGGCAGAAGTATATCATGAGTATACAGTGTCTTCAGAATGTTTTCATAGCCCTTTACTTTTTTCACATTTTGTTACGTTACAGTTTTATTCTAAAATGTATTAAATAAATTAAAATCCTCATCAATCTACACACAATACCCCATAATGACAAAGGCGAAAACAGGTTTTTAGAAATGTTTGCAAATGTATTAAAATTACCTTATTTACATAAGTATTCAGACCCTTTGCTATGAGACTCGAAATTTACCTGAGGTGCATCTTGTTTCCATTGATCATCTTTTGGAGTCTACCTGTGGTAAATTCAATTGATTGGACATGATGTGGAAAGACACACACCTGTCTATATAAGGTCCCACAGTTGATAGTGCATGTCAGAACAAACACCAAGCCATGAGGTCAAAGGAATTGTCCTTAGAGCTCCGAGACAGGATTGTGTCGAGACACAGATCTGGGGAAGGGTACCAAAAAATGTCTGCAGCATTGAAGGTCCCCAAGAACACAGTGGCCTCCATCATTCTTAAATGGAAGAAGTTGGGAACCACCAAGACTCTTCCTAGAGCTGGACACCCGGCCAAACTGAGCAATCGGGGGAGAAGGGCCTTGGTCAGGGAGGTGACCAAGAACCTGATGGTCACTCTGACAGAGCTCTAGAGTTCCTCTGTGGAGATGGGAGAACCTTCCAGAAGTACATCCATCTCTGCAGTACTCCACCAATCAGTTTTTTTTTGGTAGAGTGGCCAGACGGAAGCCACTCCTTAGTAAAAGGCACAAGACAGCCCACTTGGAGTTTGCCAAAAGGCACCTCTAGATTCTTTGGTCTGATGGAATCAAGATTGAACTCTTTGGCCTGAATGCCTAGCATGACGTCTGGAGGTAACCTGCCACCATCCCTACAGTGAAGCATGGTGGTGGCGGCATCATGCTGGGGGATGTTTTTCCGCAGCAGGGATTGGGAGACTAGTCAGGATCGAGGCAAAAATGAACGGAGCAAAGTACAGAGAAATCCTTGATGAAAACCTGCTCCAGAGCACTCAGGACCTTAGACTGGGGCGAAAATTCACCTTCCAACAGGACAATGACCCTAAGCACACAGCCAAGAGGATGCAGGAGTGGCTTCGGGACAAGTCTCTGAATGTCCTTGAGTGGCCCAGCCAGAACCCGGACTTGAACTCAATCGAACATCTCTGGAGAGACCTGAAAATAGCTGTTCAGCAACGCTCCCCATCCAACCTGACAGAGCTTGAGAGGATCTGCAGAGAAAAATGGGCGAAACTCCCCAAATACAGGGTTGCCAAGCTTGTAGCGTCATACCCAATAAGACTCGAGGCTGTAATCGCTGCCTACGGTGCTTCAACAAAGTACTGAGTAAAGGGTCTTAATACTTATGTAAATGTAATATTTCTATTTTTCTTTTTTATATAAATTAACCAAAAATTCGAAAGAGCTGTTTTTGCTATGTCATTACAGGATATTGTGTGTAGATTGATGAAGTCAAGGGGTCTGAATACTTTCCGAAGGCACTGTATCATTTGTATCTATTAGTTGTTATTTACCAACCTTGCCGTGAAATTATCAGCAGCCATTAAAACCTGTTAGGGCTAGGGGGCAGTATTTGCACGGCTGGATAAAAAAAATGTACCCGATTTAATCTGGTTACTAATCCTACCCAGTAACTAGAATATGCATATACTTATTATATATGGATAGAAAACACTCTAAAGTTTCTAAAACTGTTTGAATGGTGTCTGTGAGTATAACAGAACTCATTTGGCAGGCAAAACCCTGAGACATTTTCTGACAGGAAGTGGATACCTGATGTGTTGTATTACCTTTAAACCTATGCCATTGAAAAACACAGGGGCTGAGGAATATTTTGGCACTTCCTATTGCTTCCACTAGATGTCACCAGCCTTTACAAAGTGTTTTGAGTCTTCTGGAGGGAGATCTGACCGAACAAGAGCCATGGAACGATGATGGCCCATTAGACACCTGGCGCGCGAGTTCATGTTGGGTACCCTCGTTCCAATACGTTATAAAAGAGTATGCATTCGTCCACCTTGAATATTATTCATGTTCTGGTTAAAAAAGGCCCTAATGATTTATGCTATACAACGTTTGACATGTTTGAACGAACGTTAATATATTTTTTTCCCCTCGTTCATGACGAGAAGTCCGGCTGGCTTAGATCATGTGCTAACAAGACGGAGATTTTTGGACATAAATGATGAGCTTTTTTGAACAAAACTACATTCGTTATGGACCTGTGATACCTGGAAGTGACATCTGATGAAGAGAATCAAAGGTAATGGATTATTTACATAGTATTTTCGATTTTAGATCTCCCCAACATGACGACTAGTCTGTATCGCAACGCGTATTTTTCTGGGCGCAGTGCTCAGATTATTGCAAAGTGTGATTTCCCAGTAAGGTTATTTTTAAATCTGGCAAGTTGATTGTGTTCAAGAGATGTAAATCTATAATTCTTTAAATGACAATATAATATTTTACCAATGTTTTCTAATTTTAATTATTTAATTTGTGACGCTGACTTGACTGCCGGTTATTGGAGGGAAACGATTTCCTCAACATCAATGCCATAGTAAAACGCTGTTTTTGGATATAAATATGAACTTGATAGAACTAAAAATGCATGCATTGTCTAACATAATGTCCTAGGAGTGTCATCTGATGGAGATTGTAAAAGGTTAGTGCATCATTTTAGCTGGTTTTATGGTTTTGGTGACCCTGTCTTTGAATTGACAAAACATTACACACAACTCTTGTAAATGTACTGTCCTAACATACTCTAAATTTATGCTTTCGCCGTAAAACCTTTTTGAAATCGTAAAACGTGGTTAGATTAAGGAGATGTTTATCTTTCAAAGGGTGTAAAATAGTTGTATGTTTGAAAAATTTGAATTTTGACATTTATTTGGATTCAAATTTGCCGCTCTTGAAATGCACCTGCTGTTGATGGAGTGCACCACGGGGGGGACGCTAGCGTCCCACCTAGCCCATAGAGGTTAAATGGCACATACCTCACTAGCTAGATGCGCAATGAAAGGGCCAGATGCTCATTTAAAGGGCAATTGCACTCAAAAATCTAAATGTGTAACCCCCCCCCCCCCCCACACACACACAAATTTTGGAACAGATTATCACAAAGTTTATAGGGCCCCCCTTAGACTGGTTTATTAACCGTTATTTTACCAGGTATATTGACAGAAAACAGGGTACAGAACTTTTTCTTGTACAGTAAGGACCTGGGGAAGGAGTTACATGGGAGTAGAGAAGAATGTGCCTATTCAAAAGCTCAAATAAAATATGTAGCTCGTGACGTTTTATTTTTTGAAAATAGCTCTCATGCTAGAAAAAGTTGGAGACCACTGCCCTACGTATTACACTTTGACCCCATCCATAAACAACCCCTTCCCCTAAATACCCTCCTTAAATTCAGTTTAAACTAACAGATCTGAGGAACATTGATATCTGTTGGATATTCCTGTGTTTTCCCTCACCATTGGTGACAGAGCCATGTATTTAGAGAGGTGGGACATTGAGGGTTCTACATTATGATGCATTAATTAACATGACATTACATGGCATTAATTAACATTCTATGGCAGCCATGTTAACTCACCATTAACATTACAATAACCAATACCATGGAACTGAATGTTAAGAAATAGAACAATATTCTAAATTCTAAAAGTTGGTCACTCTCTCTATGTACATGGTTCTGGTGACATATAGTATTTTTGTGTCAATAAACCACAACAGTAAAATGCCATTATTTTAATGTCACGGTATATAGTATGTCATCGCTAGTGGCATATACATACAAGCGTTAAATGTCACTATTTTTACACATTTGAATGGGATCATGTTGCTGTGTGAGTTCTGGCCTGGCATTGTAATCTGGCCTAATTGTCCCTAGGTCGTAAAGAGTGACGGGGAGAGGAGGTTACAAGTGGATTAGGATACATCCTATTAGTCAAACAAGCATGGCTGTCCCAAATGGCACCCTATTTCCTATATAGTGCACTACATTTGACCAGCGCCATATTGGCAATGTGCAAAAGTAGTGCGGTGAATAGGGTGCCATTTGAGATGTATCCTACAGTCACAGCTAGAAGACAGACAGCAAGGCAACTCAACCGTAAACACAGTATAACAGGTGTCACTGTGCTTGCTTAATTAACAGTATAGCTTATTTCCCTGTCCCTGTCCCTGTCCCAGTCCCAGTCCCAGTCCCTCACTGGGCTCCAACCAGGGATCCTCTACCTCGCAAACACACATGACCGCCCGCTTGACAAACATCTTAGCCAATTATGCTACATAAGGAGACGTGAACATAGATGTTTCAAGCTGGGGAGTGAGGTTTCGAATCCAACGATATACCTTTACAATAACAGAACTGTAGCTCTATGGTAACACCCCCACCTGCCACCATACTTAGGCCTATACTCCTCCAGTCTCCTTTGTCTACATATCCCCCATTAAGCAGCCCTAATGTTTTTAGATAAGACATCATAATGTCTTGGAGCAAGTGTTGACTTGCTTAAACCTGCCCTCTGCTTTCTGACAAACCAGAAGTGTTTAGTTAGACAATAAGAAGAACCTGCCAGCCCTACCTGTGTTGACTGTTCTCTGTAAAGTCTTTATATCTAACCATAAGGCCTGTGGTTGTTCTACTGATTCTAAAGTGCTGACTCCTTGTTAAAACTTCACTAGGGTAGGGGGCAGCATTCGGAATTTTGGATGAAAAGCGTGCCCAAATTAAACTGCCTGCTACTCAGGCCCAGAAGCTAGGATATGTATATAATTGGTAGTTTCGGATAGAAAACACTCTACAGTTTCCAAAACAGTTAAAATAATGTCTGTGAGTATAACAGAACTGATATGGCAGGGGAAAACCTGAGGAAAATCCATCCAGAAAGTACTATTATTTTGAAAGGCTGTTTTTCCATTGAAAGCCTATCCACCATACAAAGACTTAGGACCAAGTTCACAATCTCTATGGCTTCTTCTACATGTGACCAGTATTTAGGCATTGTTTCAGGCTTTTACTCTGAAAAATGAGGGCGATACAGTACTTTCAATGAGTGGACAGTGGAAATTTCCAGACATGAAGCCAGCGTGTGAACGGGAGCACGCCTTTCTTGTTTCTCCTTTTCTATTGACGAAGCTTTTGTCCGGTTGAAATATTACTGATTATTTATGACAAAAACAACCTGAGGATGGATTTTAAACATCGTTTGACATGTTTCTACGAACGTTTATTGTACTTTTTTGACTTTTCGTCTGGGTGTTGAGAGCGCGCTTTGTGCCTTTGGATTGCTGAACTAAACGCACTAACAAAACGGAGGTTTTTGGACATAAAGAGGGACATTATCAAACAAAACGAACATTTATTGTGTAACATGGAGTCCTGGGAGTGCCACCAGATGAAGATCATCAAAGGTTAGTAATTAATTTAATTGCTATTTCTGACTTGTGAGTCCTCTCCTTGGCTGTGAAATGTGTGTATGGTTTCTTGTGGCTAGGTGCTGTCCTAACATAATCGCATGGTGTGCTTTCACCGTAAAGCCTTTTTGAAATCGGACACTGTTGTTGGATTAACAAGAAGTTTATCTTTAAAATGGTGTATAATACTTGTATGTTTGAGGAATTGTAATTATGGGATTTCTGTTGTTTGAATTTGGCGCCCTGCAATTTCACTGGCTGTTGTCGAGGTGGGATACCAGAGAGGTTTTAAGGGGCTGACATTTGGCTATTTACATAATTACGTAAATAACACACAAACACACAAACAGTTCAGACATGGCAGACTGTGCCCAGAAGTAAAGCTCTACATCTCTCTCTCTCTCTCTCTCTCTCCTCTTCGTCTCTCTCTCTCTGTCTCTCTATCTATCTCTCGCTATCATATCACCCATCTCATCCTTTACTTGAAGCCGGTCCAAAGGTGCAGTACACGAAAGCCATGGACAGGTGTGGGTAGGTACATCAAAGGTACCAGATGGGTTGGCACACAACTAGCTAAATCCTCTTGTCAGGTGCCACTGTTTGGCTGAGGGCCAGTGGCTAGCTACAGTAGCTGACAGGCTAACTGGTTAACAAGCTAACTGGCTAATTAGCCAGCATGTGGCTTGTTGACTAGCGGGCTAGGTGGCTAACTGTCTAATAAGCTAGCTTGCTAACTGGCTAATAGCTAGTAGCTGTCCTCATTTGAATTACAGGACCATAAGCTAGCTCTGTAGGCCTATGGTAACTGAGAGTTGGCTGTGCAACAGTAGCTACATTCTGGACCCCCCTGCAGAGTTTGACAGATAAACGGATGTATACACACAAAGCAGATGTGTGTTTCCCTGTTATGATAAACGACAGCTTTTACGAGAAACTATTACTAGAATACTACAGTTTCATTCCTGGAACTCTGCAGCAGGGGAATATAGGTCTCTGCGGCGCTATGACTGAGCTTTACATCGTGTCCAGTCCTTTATAAAGGGACGGTCTATAAATGACAACATATCTTCATGCGATGGAAACCATGAATGACTTCGCTAACAATACGATAGCTAGTTCAACTTAGGCCAGCAATGAGACAAAATGAATCAAATTAGAAGCTGAGGTGGAAAACAAACAAAATAACATGATTACTGTGATGTTCAGTGGCTATTTTAGCATGTAATTCTTGGTGGGGCAAACAAAAACATGTGGGATGCACGCCAGCAAAGCAACAACACACCACTAAACAATACATGAATTACACTATAACGGTGACAAGTGGTGCCCACACACTGTTAGGGCCTACATAAAGCCGTCCCAACAGCAGATTACTTCACACGGCAAGCTCTAACCTTAGAATTGGGGATGACGTACTGTCCCATTAGTGACAGAAAACTGAGCCAATCATGATAGAAAACAGGTCCAACGCTTTGTATTTTCTGCTGGCTATCCCCACCCCCACAGAAAGCACTGAGGTAGGCAGAAACACCTGAATTTTGGAGCTGCCTTAATCAAGAAAGAAAAAAGAGACCATGTTTGAATGCGGCTTTATTAACTCAATTACATAATTTTTTTTTTTACATTGTTTGCAAACTGATATGTGACACGTATTAATGCCCCACCTGTCCTGAATGACAGTGGCAACCACTGGTGATGTTCATGTTAAATGTGTTTGTGCCCCTCTAAGAGTCAGTGTTGGGGAGGCTACTCTGAAAATATAATTTACCAAGCTACCAATTACTTCACACGGGAATAAGTTAAACTACACTAAAGCTGCCCTTAAGAGACATTTAGTTTACTTAAAACTTTTTTGGGATAGGGGGCGGTATTTTGACGTCTGGATGAAAAGCATGCCCAAAGTAAACTGCCTGCTACTCAGGCCCAGAAGCTAGGATATGCATAGAAAACACTCCAAAGTTTCTAAAACTATTAAAATAATGTATGTGAGTATAACAGAACTGAAATGGCAGGCGAAACCCCGAGGACAAACCATCCCAAACATTTTTTTTATCATACCACTGATTTCAATGGCTGGCACTTTATAATATGGCGAAATCGTGCCCGATTGCAGTTCCTAGGGCTTCCACTAGATGTCAACAGTCTTTAGAAAGATTTTAAGGCTGGTTTTTGGAAAAATGACCCAGAAATTGTAGTTTTTCTAGGTGGCTCCCATTTTGGCTGTAGTGTTTCCAAGCGCGTGAATGAGAGTGCGTTCTCCGGTGAAGACAATAACGATTCTCCGTCTTAAATTTTATAATTTATTTGTGTATTAGGGTACCTAAGGTTTGATTATAAACGTTGATTGACTTGTTTGGATAAGTTTATTGGTAACGTTTGGGATTCATTTTGTATGCATTTTGAAGGAGGGAAACCAAGTCGATTATTGACTGTCCTTACAGGACATTCTGTCCCCACCCGTCCCCAACCTGTTAGGCTTGCAGAAAATTATGAAACATGTTGCAGAATATGATAAACAATGTATGTGTACAGTGGAACAATACAGCTCTCCTAAAGCAGGGTGGGGTTCTCGACTGATGTGTGTATAAAAGATAGACTCTGAACTTGAGAGGGCAGAGCGCTCTCTGAATAAATAACTGATCATTTGTATGCTGGGACTCTGTTTCTTAAAACTTAGAGCCTTACAACCTCTAGGATACAGATGGAGTCATAAAATTGTTCAGTTAGAACATTGGGATAGAAATTCTCGTGACAATAAAGAAGGACATTATCGAACAAAAGGACCATTTGTAATGTAACTGGGACCTTTTGGAGTGCCAACAGAAGAAGATCTTCAAAGGTAAGGCATATATTATATCGCTATTTCTGACTTTCGTGTCGCAACTCCCTGGTTGAAAATGATTTGTTATGCATTTGTGTGCTGGGCGCTGTCCTCGGATAATTGCATGGTCTGCTTTTGCCGTAAAGCCTTTTTGAAATCTGACACGGCAGGCGATTAACAACAAGTTAAGCTTTATTTTGATGTATTGCACTTGTGATTTCATGAAAGTTTAATATTTATAGTAATTTAATTTGAATTTGGCGCTCTGCAATTTCACCGGAAGTTTTCGAAATGGGACGCTAGCGTCCCACTGATCCGCAAGAAGTTTAACTAAAGTTACTTTGAAAAAAGTAGTTCACTACATCCAAACTACTTCATGAAAAATGATCATATCTAAATCAGAAATCTCATAGACTACCAATTGCAAAACAGATAACTTTGGAGTCAAACAGCATAAACCCCAAAACGATGTTTCAAGTTAGAATTAGGCAGGTCTGACATTGAAAAAGAAAGACAGTTCTTGCCTACTTCGCCCATATTTTATTTTTTCTAAATAAGTTGTGTGTAGTTCCAGTAGTTAGCTACACTGCTACATGGCAAAAAAAAGTAGTTAACTAAATTCAAATCTTGGTAGTGTTTTTAGTAGTTAAAATACCACCAAGCTTCTGCAAAATGTAGTTAAATTACTAGTTGAACTATATGTAGTTCTCTACTCTCCAACACTGCTAAGAGCAGTGGCGGTTCTAGCTTCTATGGCTCCCTGGGCGAACGCCCCCCTTCAGGGCACTCCCCCCCCAAAAAGCACCATTCTGCACTAACTGTAATTTTTATTCAGACATTTTTAAACAACACAAATAAATAATCATAACATTTAAAACTTTATGAATATATATACAAAAATAAGACTCATAACTATAAAAAAATAAGTAACAAAGACAAATAGAAACAAATTGTAGTATATAAATACAAATAAAAAAGAGAATTGAATTATTACACTATTACCCTATTGCTAACAAAAAACACACAAATAAAACTAAATTGCACAAATCCTATATCGCACAAATAAACAAATAGAATAACACACATACAAAGAAGAGAACCTGATTATTACACTATTGCACTTCAAACAAGAAACAAACTAAATTGCTCAACTAACTGCATTACTAACTGCATTACTACTGTACAAAGTTAGAGGTGCGCTATTTGATAGATTCTCCCGCTCCCTACCTCTGTCTTCCAGTGGGGAGACCTGAGGTCAACCTACCCCCGTCCCCCTTCCTCTGTCTTCCAGTGGGGAGACCTGAGGTCAACATACCCCCCTCCCCATCTTGTACTTCTGAGTGGGAGACCTTCCCAGGCAGTAGCCTGCCTAGCTCACAAACTAGAAACAGGGCGCCCACTCCGACAAGGTTAATTGACCCACAGTCCCACACGGTGATATGATATCATTGACATGATGTGCAAATGAGTGATAGAAAAACGATCACGCAAATGTACCATTCTGAATATTTTTTTGTTTATTATTATTTTTTGTTTCGTGCGCCCCATGCCACCCCCAGCAAGATGCCGCCGTAGGCGGCTGCCCATGTCGCCTATGCCTAAGTCCGCCACAGGCTAAGAGCGCACAATAGTTATGGGCTAAGGGCGGAGGTAATCAAAGTGAGAAACAGAAAGCAATGTAAGAGTATGTGACAGAATGCAAATAAATGAACCCAGGGGTCACATATTCCTTACACTGGATTCACCTCATATTACTAAGAAACAGCTACACCCCAATAGCGGTGTCCTCAACCTGCTCTCCACGCTGTATCGCTACCCTCCTCTCCACGCTGTATCACTACCCTCCTCTCCACGCTGTATCGCTACCCTCCTCTCCACGCTGTATCGCTACCCTCCTCTCCACGCTGTATCGCTACCCTCCTCTCCACGCTGTATCGCTACCGTCCTCTCCACGCTGTATCGCAACCGTCCTCTCCACGCTGTATCGCAACCGTCCTCTCCACGCTGTATCGCAACCGTCCTCTCCACACTGTATCACTACCCTCCTCTCCTTGCTGTATCACTACCCTCCTCTCCACGCTGTATCGCTACCCTCCTCTTCTTGCTGTATCACTACCCTCCTCTCCACGCTGTATCACTACCCTCCTCTCCACGCTGTATCGCTACCCTCCTCTTCACGCTGTATCACTACCCTCCTCTTCTTGCTCTATCACTACCCTCCTCTCCACACTGTATCACTACCCTCCTCTCCTTGCTGTATCACTACCCTCCTCTCCTTGCTGTATCACTACCCTCCTCTCCACGCTGTATCGCTACCCTCCTCTCCACGCTGTATCGCTACCCTCCTCTTCTTGCTGTATCACTACCCTCCTCTCCACGCTGTATCGCTACCCTCCTCTTCTTGCTGTATCACTACCCTCCTCTCCACGCTGTATCACTACCCTCCTCTTCACACTGTATCACTACCCTCCTCTCCTTGCTGTATCACTACCCTCCTCTCCTTGCTGTATCACTACCCTCCACTTCTTGCTGTATCGCTACCCTCCTCTCCACGCTGTATCACTACACTCCTCTCCACACTGTATCACTACCCTCCTCTTCACACTGTATCACTACCCTCATCTCTACACTGTATCGCTACCAGCAGGCACCAAATACAGTTAGCATGAATAAACGAGAGAAAGAACACTGCAGATGTAGGATCTTAATTTGACCTGTACATGTCACAGCTAAATAATCCTGCAGCAACAGGATTTGAACATTTAGTCCATTATAAACATACATGCTTCTCTAGGTACATTAACAGACTGGCTAGCTGGGCCCTAACAACAGACAGGCTTCTCTAGGTACACCAAAAGGTTGGCCACTGTCCTTGCCTGTCCTGGGTAGCTAGCCTAGGCAGATTGGCTGGCCACTGTTCTGGTGTAAGAAAGACAACATGTTGGCCATTCTCTGTTTAATCAACAGGCTAGTCATTGCCCTGGCCTAGATAGCAAACTTAATCAACAGGTGGGTTGGCTAACCCCAACTCAAGGTAAAACAACACAACAGGCTGGCCCTAGCCCTGACCTGTTCTGTGTAGCTAGCTGACAGATTGGCTGACTACTGCTTTGGTGTAAGCCTAATACAACACACTGTCTAGCTGGACCTGTTCTGTCCTAGCTAGCCTAATTAATCCTACCCATGTTTATGAGAGTGTGTCAGTGTGCATGCACTCTGGAGGCAGTGTTTACAAATGTCTACTACAGACAAACCATTGCAACAGTGGATCATCTACACTATAAAGAGCCCCTTGCCTCTTGTGGTTGAGATCGAGCTCACTATCGTCAACACAGCAATTTCACATCAGTCAATTACTAGCCAATGAATAAAGGATGAGTATTGGAGCTACTGTGCGACAACAGTGGCTGATCATTTGACAGGTCACACACACTGTGTGACTAATTGGACAAAACATTAGGAACACCTGCTCTTTCCATGACATCGACTGACCAGGTGAATCCAGGTGAAAGCTATGAACCCTTATTGATGTCACCTGTTAAATCAACTTCAGTCAGTGTAGATGAAGGGGAGGAGACAGGTTATAGAAGGATTTTTCTAAGCCTTGAGACAATTGAGACGTGTATCATTCAGATTGTGAATGGACAAGACAAAAGATTGAAGTGCCTTTGAACAGGGTATGGTAGTAGGTGCCAGATGCACCGGTTTGTATCAAGAACTGCAACGCTGCTGGGTTTTTCACGCTAAACAGTTTCCCGTGTGTATCAAGAATGGTCCACCACCCAAAGGACATCCAGTCAACTTAACACAACTGTGGGAAGCATTGTAGTCAACATGGACCAGCATTCCTGTGGAACGCTTTCCACCTTGTAGAGTCCAAGCTCTGACGAATTGAGGCTCAGGGCAAAAAGGGGGATGGGGGTTGCAGTTTACAGTTTTTGTTCAATTGCTAACAAGCATCGGTCAATACTGAAGCCCCTTTTTCAAACTCTTCACAGTCTGCATTACCAACATGCATCTTGGCCAAACAGCTAATCTCACCTCCAAAACTCACTCAAACCACCAAAACTCTTCAGTCTGCATTACCAACATGCATCTTGGCCAAACAGCTAATCTCACCTCCAAAACTCACTCAAACCACCAAAACTCTTCAGTCTGCATTACCAACATGCATCTTGGCCAAACAGCTAATCTCACCTCCAAAACTCACTCAAACCACCAAAACTCTTCACACATGTCTCAAAATAAGCTCGTTGGACCATAACACCGGCAACAGTTCTCACTCAGAAAGCAGACGCTGTCACTCATAACACTGAGCTAAAAAACACTAACATGGAGCATTACATACATTATGAACTTTTCTCTTTGAAGTTTGAATGATTTTTCTCATAAATCAGTATTTCATTATAGAATAAGAATAACACCTTTCCACTATTGACTGTACTAAAGTATATGGAACAAGAATTAATCAGAAATAGAGAAATTTGCTTCAATAGCTTATATTTTTTCTACATCTTTGCATATAGTTATTTACTTGTGAAAAAGAAAAAGTTGAAACAAAAAACAAATTCCTGAAATTCCAGGACTGCAACAAACAAACATCAACATGTCTAATCACTCATACTGTACAGTACTGTGAGGGTTCTAGTTCTCATCAACATGTATAGTATAATCACTCATACTGTACAGTACTGTGAGGGTTCTCATCAACATGTATAGTATAATCACTCATACTGTACAGTACTGTGAGGGTTCTAGTTCTCATCAACATGTATAATCACTCATACTGTACAGTACTGTGAGGGTTCTAGTTCTCATCAACATGTATAATCACTCATACTGTACAGTACTGTGAGGTTTCTCATCAACATGTATAGTATAATCACTCATACTGTACAGTACTGTGAGGGTTCTCATCAACATGTATAGTATAATCACTCATACTGTACAGTACTGTGAGGGTTCTAGTTCTCATCAACATGTATAATCACTCATACTGTACAGTACTGTGAGGGTTCTCATCAACATGTCTAATCACTCATACTGTACAGTACTGTGAGGGTTCTCATCAACATGTATAGTATAATCGCTCATACTGTACAGTACTGTGAGGGTTCTCATCAACATGTATAGTATAATCACTCATACTGTACAGTACTGTGAGGGTTCTAGTTCTCATCAACATGTATAATCACTCATACTGTACAGTACTGTGAGGGTTCTCATCAACATGTCTAATCACTCATACTGTACAGTACTGTGAGGGTTCTCATCAACATGTATAGTATAATCACTCATACTGTACAGTACTGTGAGGGTTCTCATCAACATGTATAGTATAACACTCATACTGTACAGTACTGTGAGGGTTCTAGTTCTCATCAACATGTCTAGTATAATCACTCATACTGTACAGTACTGTGAAGGTTCTAGTTCTCATCAACATGTATAATCACTCATACTGTACAGTACTGTGAGGATTCTCATCAACATGTCTAATCACTCATACTGTACAGTACTGTGAGGATTCTAGTTCTCATCAACATGTCTAGTATAATCACTCATACTGTACAGTACTGTGAGGGTTCTAGTTCTCATCAACATGTATAGTATAATCACTCATACTGTACAGTACTGTGAGGGTTCTAGTTCTCATCAACATGTATAGTATAATCACTCATACTGTACAGTACTGTGAGGGTTCTAGTTCTCATCAACATGTCTAGTATAATCACTCATACTGTACAGTACTGTGAGGGTTCTAGTTCTCATCAACATGTAAAATCACTCATACTGTACAGTACTGTGAGGGTTCTAGTTCTCATCAACATGTATAGTATAATCACTCATACTGTACAGTACTGTGAGGGTTCTAGTTCTCATCAACATGTATAATCACTCATACTGTACAGTACTGTGAGGGTTCTAGTTCTCATCAACATGTATAATCACTCATACTGTACAGTACTGTGAGGGTTCTAGTTCTCATCAACATGTATAATCACTCATACTGTACAGTACTGTGAGGGTTCTAGTTCTCATCAACATGTATAATCACTCATACTGTACAGTACTGTGAGGGTTCTAGTTCTCATCAACATGTATAGTATAATCACTCATACTGTACAGTACTGTGAGGGTTCTAGTTCTCATCAACATGTATAGTATAATCACTCATACTGTACAGTACTGTGAGGGTTCTAGTTCTCATCAACATGTAAAATCACTCATACTGTACAGTACTGTGAGGGTTCTAGTTCTCATCAACATGTATAATCACTCATACTGTACAGTACTGTGAGGGTTCTCATCAACATGTCTAGTATAATCACTCATACTGTACAGTACTGTGAGGGTTCTAGTTCTCATCAACATGTATAATCACTCATACAGTACAGTACTGTGAGGGTTCTAGTTCTCATCAACATGTATAATCACTCATACTGTACAGTACTGTGAGGGTTCTAGTTCTCATCAACATGTCTAGTATAATCACTCATACTGTACAGTACTGTGAGGGTTCTCATCAACATGTCTAGTATAATCACTCATACTGTACGGTACTGTGAGGGTTCTAGTTCTCATCAACATGTATAATCACTCATACAGTACAGTACTGTGAGGGTTCTAGTTCTCATCAACATGTATAATCACTCATACTGTACAGTACTGTGAGGGTTCTAGTTCTCATCAACATGTATAGTATAATCACTCATACTGTACTGTGAGGGTTCTAGTTCTCATCAACATGTATAGTATAATCACTCATACTGTACAGTACTGTGAGGGTTCTAGTTCTCATCAACATGTCTAGTATAATCACTCATACTGTACAGTACTGTGAGGGTTCTAGTTCTCATCAACATGTCTAGTATAATCACTCATACTGTACAGTACTGTGAGGGTTCTAGTTCTCATCAACATGTATAGTATAATCACTCATACTGTACAGTACTGTGAGGGTTCTAGTTCTCATCAACATGTATAATCACTCATACTGTACAGTACTGTGAGGGTTCTAGTTCTCATCAACATGTATAATCACTCATACTGTACAGTACTGTGAGGGTTCTAGTTCTCATCAACATGTATAATCACTCATACTGTACAGTACTGTGAGGGTTCTAGTTCTCATCAACATGTATAATCACTCATACTGTACAGTACTGTGAGGGTTCTAGTTCTCATCAACATGTATAATCACTCATACTGTACAGTACTGTGAGGGTTCTAGTTCTCATCAACATGTATAGTATAATCACTCATACTGTACAGTACTGTGAGGGTTCTAGTTCTCATCAACATGTATAATCACTCATACTGTACAGTACTGTGAGGGTTCTAGTTCTCATCAACATGTATAATCACTCATACTGTACAGTACTGTGAGGGTTCTAGTTCTCATCAACATGTATAATCACTCATACTGTACAGTACTGTGAGGGTTCTAGTTCTCATCAACATGTATAGTATAATCACTCATACTGTACAGTACTGTGAGGGTTCTAGTTCTCATCAACATGTATAGTATAATCACTCATACTGTACAGTACTGTGAGGGTTCTAGTTCTCATCAACATGTATAGTATAATCACTCATACTGTACAGTACTGTGAGGGTTCTAGTTCTCATCAACATGTATAATCACTCATACTGTACAGTACTGTGAGGGTTCTAGTTCTCATCAACATGTATAATCACTCATACTGTACAGTACTGTGAGGGTTCTAGTTCTCATCAACATGTATAGTATAATCACTCATACTGTACAGTACTGTGAGGGTTCTAGTTCTCATCAACATGTATAGTATAATCACTCATACTGTACAGTACTGTGAGGGTTCTAGTTCTCATCAACATGTATAATCACTCATACTGTACAGTACTGTGAGGGTTCTAGTTCTCATCAACATGTCTAATCAGTCATACTGTACAGTACTGTGAGGGTTCTAGTTCTCATCAACATGTCTAATCACTCATACTGTACAGTACTGTGAGGGTTCTCATCAACATGTCTAATCACTCATACTGTACAGTACTGTGAGGGTTCTCATCAACATGTCTAGTATAATCACTCATACTGTACAGTACTGTGAGGGTTCTAGTTCTCATCAACATGTCTAGTATAATCACTCATACTGTACAGTACTGTGAGGGTTCTAGTTCTCATCAACATGTCTAGTATAATCACTCATACTGTACAGTACTGTGAGGGTTCTAGTTCTCATCAACATGTCTAGTATAATCACTCATACTGTACAGTACTGTGAGGGTTCTAGTTCTCATCAACATGTCTAGTATAATCACTCATACTGTACAGTACTGTGAGGGTTCTAGTTCTCATCAACATGTATAGTATAACACTCATACTGTACAGTACTGTGAGGGTTCTAGTTCTCATCAACATGTATAATCACTCATACTGTACAGTACTGTGAGGGTTCTAGTTCTCATCAACATGTATAATCACTCATACTGTACAGTACTGTGAGGGTTCTAGTTCTCATCAACATGTATAATCACTCATACTGTACAGTACTGTGAGGGTTCTAGTTCTCATCAACATGTATAATCACTCATACTGTACAGTACTGTGAGGGTTCTAGTTCTCATCAACATGTATAGTATAATCACTCATACTGTACAGTACTGTGAGGGTTCTAGTTCTCATCAACATGTATAATCACTCATACTGTACAGTACTGTGAGGGTTCTAGTTCTCATCAACATGTATAATCACTCATACTGTACAGTACTGTGAGGGTTCTAGTTCTCATCAACATGTATAATCACTCATACTGTACAGTACTGTGAGGGTTCTAGTTCTCATCAACATGTATAATCACTCATACTGTACAGTACTGTGAGGGTTCTAGTTCTCATCAACATGTATAATCACTCATACTGTACAGTACTGTGAGGGTTCTAGTTCTCATCAACATGTATAATCACTCATACTGTACAGTACTGTGAGGGTTCTAGTTCTCATCAACATGTATAATCACTCATACTGTACAGTACTGTGAGGGTTCTAGTTCTCATCAACATGTATAATCACTCATACTGTACAGTACTGTGAGGGTTCTAGTTCTCATCAACATGTATAGTATAATCACTCATACTGTACAGTACTGTGAGGGTTCTAGTTCTCATCAACATGTATAATCACTCATACTGTACAGTACTGTGAGGGTTCTAGTTCTCATCAACATGTCTAATCACTCATACTGTACAGTACTGTGAGGGTTCTAGTTCTCATCAACATGTCTAATCACTCATACTGTACAGTACTGTGAGGGTTCTCATCAACATGTCTAATAACTCATACTGTACAGTACTGTGAGGGTTGTCATCAACATGTCTAGTATAATCACTCATACTGTACAGTACTGTGAGGGTTCTAGTTCTCATCAACATGTCTAGTATAATCACTCATACTGTACAGTACTGTGAGGGTTCTAGATCTCATCAACATGTATAGTATAATCACTCATACTGTACAGTACTGTGAGGGTTCTAGTTCTCATCAACATGTATAATCACTCATACTGTACAGTACTGTGAGGGTTCTAGTTCTCATCAACATGTATAATCACTCATACTGTACAGTACTGTGAGGGTTCTAGTTCTCATCAACATGTATAATCACTCATACTGTACAGTACTGTGAGGGTTCTAGTTCTCATCAACATGTATAATCACTCATACTGTACAGTACTGTGAGGGTTCTAGTTCTCATCAACATGTCTAGTATAATCACTCATACTGTACAGTACTGTGAGGGTTCTAGTTCTCATCAACATGTATAATCACTCATACTGTACAGTACTGTGAGGGTTCTAGTTCTCATCAACATGTATAATCACTCATACTGTACAGTACTGTGAGGGTTCTAGTTCTCATCAACATGTATAGTATAATCACTCATGCTGTACAGTACTGTGAGGGTTCTAGTTCTCCGTCTCTCCTGCATTTGGTCACAAGTTCTCATCAACATCACATCGTATGTCTTCTCTGGCGAAGCATCTTGGAAAGTATCTTCTGGAATGTCTAATCCAACCCTGGCAGTCTTCAGGAGAAGTGTCTCCACACCCTGCATTCATGGCATCCAGTAAGGACATCTGGTCATGTGGATGGTGGTCATTAACCTTCCACCTCTACGCAGAGAAAAACTCCTCTATGTGGTTTAGGAAGGGGGAGTATGGAGGCAGGAATAGTACTGACATCCTGGGATGTGCAGTAAACCAGTCTGACTGCAGCAGAGTGGTGGAATGCCACATTATTCCACACAACAACGAAGGTAGGGGAGTTTCTTGTCCCTCTCTCCTCCACTGGCACAAGTCCATTATGCAGGTCATCCAGGAAGTAAACGAGCCTGTCTGTATTGTAGGGGCCAATGAGTGGTTTGTGTAACAGCAAACCATCATTGGACAGTGCTGCCCACATTGTGATGTTAGCTCCTCTCTGGCCTGGGACATCCACGGTTGCTCTCTGTCCAATCACATTTCTTCCCCCACGGTGTGTTTTTGCCAGGTTGAATCCAGCTTCATCCACAAAGATGAATGTATGTGCAGGATGCCTGGCGTCCATCTTCGTTACTCTCTAAAATACAGTAAATCCACAGTTTTGCAGTACTTTACATTATGCATAGCTGTGTGTGTACCCTGTTTGTTTATTGACCAGACATCTCACCTGTTGTTTTGCTGGAAAATTCGTACTATTGATGCAACTGTTGAACGCTGCAGATTTGGTTGCACCCTTAAACCGGCCTCTCTCAAAGAGAGACCAGGGTTTACATGGTCAATAATTGTGGCCCTTATCTCATCCTGATGTAGGGAATACTCAGTGTATAGAAGGAGTTTTGGAGGTTAGTCTGTCTCACACAGATAAAGTAACTAAATACTCTGCTTTATCTGACCTTCTGAGGTATGAACAGTACTCTTCAGTTTAAAGACCAGTACTTGGTCATAGGCTGGACTAGGGTTAGTGTGCTTGTGTGTGTGTGTGTGCATGTGTGTCTCTGTGTGTGTGTGTGTGTGCGCGCGTGTGGGTGTGCGCGTGTGTGTGTGCATGTGTGTGCGTGCGTGCGTGCGTGTGTGTGCGCGCGCGTGCGTGTGTGTGCGCGTGTGTGTGCGTGCGCGTGTGCGTGCGCGTGTGTGTGTGTGTGTGTGCGCGTGTGCGTGCGTGCGTGCGCGTGTGTGCGTGTGTGTGTGCGCACGTGCGTGGGTGTGTACTTTACCTCGTTCTTTCTCTTTCTTCTCTTTGGAGGAGTCAAACCTCCGTCTGAGGGATTTCCTCCTCTTGCGGATTTCTATAAAAAGGGAACAAAACACATGTTAATTTTATTGATTTAATTGTATTTATTATTTCAATGTAAGAAAAGAGGGTGTTTGTTTCTAAGGGTGAATGACAATGTACTGTTTGCTTGTTGATGTTTTTAACAGAGATCTCTATGATCTGTGTCGTATTTGTAGTTCATTTGAAATTACGCCCCAAATGGTATGCTATCCCATACATATTGCACTATGCCCATTGGCGCTGGTCAAAAGTAGTGCACTACGTAGGGAATAAGGTACCATTTGGGAAGTTTCCTTGGTAATGTTGCGTTTACTCCACCCGCTCTCACCATTAACCGTTCCGTGTAAAGAAGGAACCATAAACGACTCTAAACAAACACAGATGTAAACCAGCAAGATATTAGCAAGAAAAACCCACGCGAGTGGAGACCAAACAAGAGATAACAAAACACACGCACACACACACCACACACACCATACACACATACACATACACACACCACCCACTGCGCCAAGTTAAATTGCCTTCATTAGATTTGTCCCGTCCCTGAGAATGCACGTCTCTTCCTCAATTCAGACCTTACTAAGAATATACCTTTTACAACATACTGGCTGTGTTTGTACAGGCCCCAGCCTCCTGTACTGGCTGTGTTTGTACAGGCCCCAGCCTCCTGTACTGGCTGTGTTTGTACAGGCCCCAGCCTCCTGTACTGGCTGTGTTTGTACAGGCCCCAGCCTCCTGTACTGGCTGTGTTTGTACAGGCCCCAGCCTCCTGTACTGGCTTTGTTTGTACAGGCCACAGCTTCCTGTACTGGCTGTGTTTGTACAGGTCCCAGCCTCCTGTACTGGCTGTGTTTGTACAGGCCCCAGCTTCCTGTACTGGCTGTGTTTGTACAGGCCCCAGCCTCCTGTACTGGCTGTGTTTGTACAGGCCACAGCTTCCTGTACTGGCTGTGTTTGTACAGGTCCCAGCCTCCTGTACTGGCTGTGTTTGTACAGGCCCCAGCCTCCTGTACTGGCTGTGTTTGTACAGGTCCCAGCCTCCTGTACTGGCTGTGTTTGTACAGGCCCCAGCCTCCTGTACTGGCTGTGTTTGTACAGGCCCCAGCCTCCTGTACTGGCTGTGTTTGTACAGGCCCCAGCCTCCTGTACTGGCTGTGTTTGTACAGGCCCCAGCCTCCTGTACTGGCTGTGTTTGTACAGGCCCCAGCCTCCTGTACTGGCTGTGTTTGTACAGGCCCCAGCCTCCTGTACTGGCTGTGTTTGTACAGGTCCCAGCCTCCTGTACTGGCTGTGTTTGTACAGGCCCCAGCCTCCTGTACTGGCTGTGTTTGTACAGGCCCCAGCCTCCTGTACTGGCTGTGTTTGTACAGGCCCCAGCCTCCTGTACTGGCTGTGTTTGTACAGGCCCCAGCCTCCTGTACTGGCTGTGTTTGTACAGGCCCCAGCCTCCTGTACTGGCTGTGTGTGTGTGTGTGTGTGTTTTGGTGTGAGAGAGGGGAGGCACAGCCTTGCTGTTTTGTTGCAGAATCCTTGAACTTCCAAGACCTGAATTCATTTTTATTTGTTTCTCTCAACATGACGGGGCTAGGGCACAGATCTAGGATCAGCTTAACCCCCCCCCCCAGAATCAAAACCCTCACCACTAATGCGAAAACCACAAAACTGACCCTGAATCAGTATCTAGGGACAAATTCATCCTTTTGTTGGGAAAAAGGGCTGACGGGATTAGAGGGTGGAAGACTCTGAAATTGAAGTAATCCGAGCAGTCAAATCCCCATGTGGAGATGTGTGTGTGTGTGTGTGTGTGTGTGTGTGTGTGTCTGTGTGTGTGTGTGTGTCAGGGATTTAGGAAGGGTCAAATTCACATGACTACAGGAAATTAAAGTGTAATTCCACCACGACTCCTCCTGCACTCTCCACATGCCAGAGCTAATC
>NC_138308.1:89618660-89746160 GCF_965601325.2 Salmo salar
GGGATGAAAGGTGCAGAGAGGGGGATGAAAGGGAGAAAGGGGATGAAAGGTGCAGAGAGGGGGATGAAAGGTGCAGAGAGGGGGATGAAAGGGAGAGAGGGGATGAAAGAGGGATGAAAGAGGGATGAGAGAGGGAGAGAGAGGGATGAAAGAGGGAGAGAGAGGGATGAAAGAGGGAGAGAGGGGATGAGAGAGGGAGAGAGAGGGATGAAAGAGGGAGAGAGGGGTAGAGAGGGAGAGAGGGGTAGAGAGGGATGAGAGAGGGATGAAAGAGGGAGAGAGAGGGATGAGAGAGGGATGAAAGAGGGAGAGGGGATGAAAGAGGGATGAAAGAGGGATGAGAGAGGGAGAGGGGATGAGAGAGGGAGAGAGAGGGATGAAAGAGGGTGAGAGGGGATGAAAGAGGGATGAAAGAGGGATGAGAGAGGGAAAGAGAGGGATGAAAGGGGTAGAGAGAGGGCTGAAAGAGCGATGAAAGAGGGAGAGAGAGGGATGAAAGGGGTAGAGAGAGGGATGAAAGAGGGAGAGAGAGGGATGAAAGAGGGAGAGAGAGGGATGAAAGAGGGAGAGAGAGGGATGAAAGAGGGAGAGAGAGGGATGAAAGAGGGAGAGAGAGGGATGAAAGAGGGAGAGAGAGGGATGAAAGGGGTAGAGAGAGGGATGAGAGAGGGAAAGAGAGGGATGAAAGAGGGAGAGAGAGGGATGAAAGAGGGAGAGAGAGGAAAGTGGGGGAAAAACAGGGGAAAGCGTTTGAAAAAACTCTTCCTATAAGTGATGTGGACTAACAACACATGATATTACTTAAAACATACAGATGTAGGCTCTTAATTTGAGCTAGTTTGCAGATAATTCTCACATTGCAGATTTACGGTCCAACATATGGCAAACATATACAATTAATCTACTATGAGCTTCTCAAGGCTGAATCCCAAATGATTCACAATGACAAAAGTATCCATGGGAACAAATGGATAAAACATGGATGTGCTGGGTAAAGAATTGTGTTGACAAAGAACTTGATTGTGTTATGAAACCAACCAGCCACTTACCCAAAGTGAACAAACTGAAGTTCCCCCTAGATAAAATAAAGTTATTATATTCTATTCTCCATTCCTAACGATTGTGAACAAAAAGTTACATTTTCCAATACATTTTTTAGTTGTAAATATACAGGAGTCATTTCTACTCTTTTACTTCAGGTTCCAAACCTCACACAATTAATCAATGAAAGAGACGTTGCATAACTTTGGAATGTTATTCGCAAGCTTTGACCGATAAACGTGCCCACGACAGTGTCCAGACAGTTGACTGATTAGAGAGAGGTCAGGGGTTAAAGGTCAAGAGGTTAACATTCTGAAAATAGACATGGATGGAGAAGCACTGAGACTGTTCAGGGTAATGCCTCTTATGTAACCCTGGTGACAAGAGAGAGGAATGTAACACCCTACCACTCCTTCTTCTCTTGTTACTCCTACTCTTCTTCCTATTCCTACTTTTGAATTAGATTTGACTAGATTAGATTTGACTAGATTAGACAAGATTAGATTTGATTTGACCAGATTAGATTTGACTAGATTAGATTTGTGACCGTTGGGTTCTTGGTCCCCTCCCTGACCAAGGCCCTTCTAACCCGATTGCTTCTCTCTGAGATGTATTGAAGTAACACATAGGCTGTAGCTCAGGCCCTGAAGCAAGTATATGCATATTCTTGGTACCATTTGAAAGGAAACACTTTGAAGTTTGTGGAAATGTGAATTGAATGTAGGAGAATGTAACACAATAGATCTGGTAGAAGAAAAGACAAAGAAAAAAACAACCGTTTTATTTTTGAAATTTTTGATATCTTTGAAATGCAACAGAAGGTCCCACATCTAGCCATTACTCTGGTTGTAATTCCGATGGTGTCCACAAGATGGCAGCAGTGTATGTGCAAAGTTTCAGATGGATAACTTGAAGTATGAGCAAACTACATGACATTTAGTGTGAAGTCACCCAAGTACATTTGGGAAAATCATGAAGGAGACATTTATATTCACATTACATTTTTCTGCAAGAATATCGTCACATTTGTATACTTGGACTTTGATTTAGCTTTTCAAGTATTAGTAGCCATATTATAAGTTCAACATTTGCAAACACCCAGTTTTCATAACTTCATAACTCTCCATATTCTTATCATTTTTGTCCAAAAGGAAAAGGCTTGCTGTTGCACAAGGTTAGCAGCTACATTTTGCGACAGATACAGGGATTCCGGAAAGTCCCGTAAAGCCCAGCTCATTGGCTATCTAGCTAGCTTTGTTTGACCACGATTGGTGCTTATTTGACAAAGTTACAGTTGATCATGTGAAGACCGCCCGCGTCATTGGCGTGCCATGAAGGCGTCGTTCTCTGACCAAATTTGGTGTCCTATAGGATATACTACACCCCTAATGATATAGTGAAGTCTGGTTACGTTCTAGGATCTCTGAGGAATAAATACGAACGTGATTTGACTGGTTGAAACTACGTTTAGGGTGAGATTTTCACAGATTCCTTTCTTTGCAAATTGAACGAGTGGAAATACAAAATCAATTGTGCGTGCTATATGGACCTTTTTGGGATATGAACGATGATTTTATCTAACAAAACAACACTTCATGTTATCTCTGGGACCCTTTGGATGATAAATCAGAGCAAGATTTCAGAATATAAGTACACATTTCACCTTCAGAGGTGAATTTATCAAACCTATCGCGGTGAAAAAAGTGTTTTGTTGTTAGGAGCTCTCCTCAAACAATAGCATGGCATTTTTTACGCAGTAATAGCTACTGGAAATTGGACAGTGCATTTATATTAACAAGAATTTTAGCTTTCAGCCGATATAAGACACTTATATCTGCGATCGTGACACACGGCGCTGCATGATTTACAAATGTCCCGTTAACGGGATGCCTATCCCTAATTAATAATCTGGAGATCATATCATAATGTATATCACATCCGTATCATATCACTAATCCCTCTTTATCTTGTTCAATGATATGTATAGAAAAGACATTTAATAAAAAAATATGAATGTTTAAGAAATGTTAATCGTATTATTCCAGGACTATATGTTTGAGTCCGTCCTTTCTAGTATGAACATAGAGTCTACACCTCCTGTCTAGTATGACCATAGAGTCTACTCCTCCTGTCTAGTATGACCATAGAGTCTACACCTCCTGTCTAGTATGACCATAGAGTCTACTCCTCCTTTCTAGTATGAACATAGAGTCTACACCTCCTGTCTAGTATGACCATAGAGTCTACTCCTCCTGTCTAGTATGACCATAGAGTCTACTCCTCCTGTCTAGTATGGCCATAGAGTCTACTTCCCCTTTATAGAATGGCCTTGTACTGTAGTATTTATTCCTTACTCTTAAAGCTCTGGGGACTTCCATCTCATATGCCATAACATATTTCTGTCTTTTAGAATGGCCGTATTTTAACTACTACCCCTTCCTCTGTAGTTCTGGGGATGCTGATTATGAAGATGAGGTCCTTCTCCTCCAGATTCAAACCCCAATTGAGCAATGAAGAGCTTTATTATCTGGAGATAGACCAGCATCGTTTCCTTTCTGGCATGGCCATGGAGTAACAGACCTATCAGTTCTGTACCTCTGGGGATGCTGCTGTTGAAGTCCAGGTCTCTATCCTCGAGCTCTCTCCATCCCTTTCCTACTCTTCTATCTCCCAAGCTCTTCCTCCCCCTCTCCCCCTCTCTTCCTCCCCCTCTCCCCCTCTCTCCATCCCTTTCCTACTCTTCTATCTCCCAAGCTCTTCCTCCCCCTCTCCCCCTCTCCCCCTCTCTCCATCTCTTTCCTACTCTTCTATCTCCCAAGCTCTTCCTCCCCCTCTCGCCCTCTCTCCATCCCTTTCCTACTCTTCTATCTCCCAAGCTCTTTCTCCCCCTCTCCCATCTCTTCCTCCCCCTCTCCCCCTCTCTCCATCTCTTTCCTACTCTTCTATCTCCCAAGCTCTTCCTCCCCCTCTCCCCCTCTCTCCATCTCTTTCCTACTCTTCTATCCCCCAAGCTCTTCCTCCCCCTCTCCCCCTCTCTTCCTCCCCCTCTCCCCCTCTCTCCATCTCTTTCCTACTCTTCTATCTCCCAAGCTCTTTCTCCCCCTCTCCCCCTCTCTTCCTCCCCCTCTCCCCCTCTCTCCATCTCTTTCCTACTCTTCTATCTCCCAAGCTCTTTCTCCCCCTCTCCCCCTCTCTTCCTCTCCCCCTCTCTTTCTCTCCCCCTCTCTTCCTCTCCCCCTCCTCCTCTCTTCCTCCCCCTCTCCCCCTCTCTTCTTCCCCCTCTCCCCCTCGCTTTCTCTTCCTCTCCCCCTCTCTTCCTCCCCCTCTCCCCCTCTCTTCCTCCCCCTCTCCCCCTCTCTGCTTTCTCTTCCTCTCCCCCTCTCTTCCTCCCCCGATCTTCCTCCCCCTCTCTTCCTCTCTTCCTCCCCCTCTCCCCCTCTCTTTCTCCCCCTCTCCCCCTCTTTCTCCCCCTCTCTTCCTCTCCCCTCTCTTTCTCCCCTCCTCTCTTTCTCCCCCTCTCTCCCTCTCTTCCTCTCCCCTCTCTTTCTCCCCCTCTCTTCCTCTCCCCCTCTCTTTCTCCCCTCCTCTCTTTCTCCCCCTCTTCCTCTCTTTCTCCCCCTCTCCCCCTCTTTCTCCCCCTCTCCCCCTCTCTTTCTCCCCCTCTCCCCCTCTCTTCCTCCCCCTCTCCCCCTCTCCCCCTCTCTTCCTCTCCCCCTCCTCCTCTCTTCCTCTTTCTACCACGTATCAGTTCTATACCTCTGGGGATGCTGATGTTGAAGTCCAGGTCCCTCTTCTCCAGATGGTAGCAGGCCACATCCTGTAGCCGGGCTCTCTCCAGCTCAGACAGGCTCTGGATGGGTACTGGCTGCAGACGGACACTCTGGCCCAACATGGTCGCCCAGGTATGGTCACCCTGGAGGAGAGAAAAACAGAAAAAGATAGTGTTAGATGTGTATAAATATGTATATATATAAAACCTTTATTCATGCAAGTTTGTCTCACTGAGATAGACATATTTTTTGGAAGAGAGACCTGTTCAGAGTAATAGAGAGAGAGAGAGTGAGAGGAAAGGAGGGGAAGCGAAGATGAGTGATTTAAGGAGTAGAGAGATGGAAGAGTGTCACGGTTGTCGTAGGGTAGAGAAAAAGACGCAGCGGGAAAATGTACACTCATCTTCTTTTTATTGGTGAAGAAGGAAAACACAATAAACGTATACAGAAAAACACACAAACGAACTGGACAGTCTTGTCAGGCAAACAGCTAAACAAGCACAATCTCCCACAAAAACCCATGAAAAACAAACTCCTAATTATAGGACCCTCAATCAGAGGCAACAATAACCAGCTGCCTCCAATTGAAGGTCCAACCCCAATTAACTACACATAGAAATACAAAAGACTAGATAGAACATATAAAACCCCGAACCACATAAATCAAACACCCCCTGCCACGTCCTGACCAAACTATAATAACAAATAACCCCTATACTGGTCAGGACGTGACAAAGAGGAGTGGAGGGAGAGAGAGAAAAAGAGGTGAGTTGCATATGATAAGGTCATCAGAAAAAAAAGAATGCCAGACAACTAAAAAGAAAAATGCAAATTGATAGTCTCAATATTAAACGAGCACGCATCCACAAGGGTGTGTGCTCAGCCCCCTCCTGTACTCCCTGTTCACCCACGACTACGTGCTCAGCCGCCTCCTGTACTCCCTGTTCACCCACGACTACGTGCTCAGCCGCCTCCTGTACTCCCTGTTCACCCACGACTGCGTGGCCACGCACGCCTCCAACTCAATCATCAAGTTTGCAAATGACACAACAGTAGTGGGCTTGATCACCAACAATGACGAAACAGCCTATAGGGAGGAGGTGAGGGCCCTCGGAGTGTGGTGTCAGGAAAATAACCTCACACTCTACGTCAACAAAACAAAGGAGATGATCGTGGACTTCAGGAAACAGCAGAGGGAGCACCCCCCCATCCACATCGAAGGGACAGTAGTGGAGAAGGTGGCAAGTTTTAAGTTCCTCGGCGTACACATCACAGACAAACTGAAATGGTCCACCCACACAGACAGTGTGGTGAAGAAGGCGCAGCAGCGCCACTTCAACCTCGGGAGGCTGAAGAAATTTGGCTTGTCACCCAAAACCATGATGGGCTGTATCACCGCCTGGTACGGCAACTGCTCCGCCCTCAACCGTAAGACTCTCCAGAGGGTGGTGCGGTCTACACAACGCATCACCGGGGGCAAACTACCTGCCCTCCAGGACACCTACACCACCCGATGTCACAGGAAGGCCAAAAATATCTATCATCAAGTACAACAACCACCCGAGCCACTGTCTGTTCCCACCGCTACCATCCAGAAGGCGAGGTTAGTACAGGTGCATCAAAGCTAGGACCGAGAGACTGAAAAACAGCTTTTATCTCAAGGCCATCAGACTGCTAAACAGCATTCACTAACTCAGAGGCTGCTGCCTACATTGAGACCCAATCACTGGCCACTTTAATAAATTGATCACTTTTCACTTTATACAATTCCACTCTAAATAATGCCACTTTCATAATGTTTACATTTCTTACATTACTCATATCACATGTATGTACTGTATTTTATACCATCTATTGCACCTTGCCTATGCCGCTCGGCCATCGCTCATCCATATACTTACATGTACATATTCTCATTCACCCCTTTAGATTTGTGTGTATTAGGTAGTTGTTGGGGAATTGTTAGATTACTTGTTAGATATTACTGCACGGTCAGAACTAGAAGCAAAAAGCATTTCACTACACTCGCATTAACATCTGCTAACCATGTGTATGTGACAAATAACATGTGATTTGATTTGATTGGAAATGATCCCAAATATAATTTTTTATCAACAACCCACATGGAATATACGACTACGTAATGAACAGAAAACCATAGAAGGTAGATTTTTACAGTTGTCGTCATTGCTGACTGCCACCCATCTGCACTATTATCCAACCATCCAATCCCCGTGGAGTAGGATATACTGTAGATATAGTGTACATCCAAAATGGCACCCTATTCCCAACATAGTGCACTACTTTTTACCAGGGACTATATAAGGAATAGGGTGCCATTTGTGATGCATACATAGCCAGAGGCCTACTGAGAGCTTAACAACATCTCTACTGTATCTCCTGCTTTCCCAAAGAACCTGTTTACAAATATACTGTATGATACCGTAGGAATGACGACTGGGAAATTCCCTTGTCCTCAGTAGGGAGTAAGTTCAGTTTTTTCGTAGTGTGCATTCGTAAATTCACTCTGGCTATCTACTCCGATTTCAGAGTGCTCTCGTCTGAGCGTGCCTGAGCGAACGCTCAACACCAGTTCAATATGGCCGGTGTCAGTAAAAGCGTGCCTGAGCGAACGCTCAACACCTGTTGAATATGGCCGGTGTCAGTAAAAGCATGCCTGAGCGAACGCTCAACACCTGTTGAATATGGCCGGTGTCAGTAAAAGCGTGCCTGAGCGAACGCTCAACACCTGTTGAATATGGCCGGTGTCAGTAAAAGCGTGCCTGAGCGAACGCTCAACACCTGTTGAATATGGCCGGTGTCAGTAAAAGCGTGCCTGAGCGAACGCTCAACACCTGTTGAATATGGCCGGTGTCAGTAAAAGCGTGCCTGAGCGAACGCTCAACACCAGTTCAATATGGCCGGTGTCAGTAAAAGCGTGCCTGAGCGAACGCTCAACACCAGTTCAATATGGCCGGTGTCAGTAAAAGCGTGCCTGAGCGAACGCTCAACACCAGTTCAATATGGCCGGTGTCAGTAAAAGCGTGCCTGAGCGAACGCTCAACACCTGTTGAATATGGCCGGTGTCAGTAAAAGCGTGCCTGAGCGAACGCTCAACACCTGTTGAATATGGCCGGTGTCAGTGAAAGCGTGCCTGAGCGAACGCTCAACACCTGTTGAATATGGCCGGTGTCAGTAAAAGCGTGCCTGAGCGAACGCTCAACACCAGTTCAATATGGCCGGTGTCAGTAAAAGCGTGCCTGAGCGAACGCTCAACACCAGTTCAATATGGCCGGTGTCAGTAAAAGCGTGCCTGAGCGAACGCTCAACACCTGTTGAATATGGCCGGTGTCAGTAAAAGCGTGCCTGAGCGAACGCTCAACACCTGTTGAATATGGCCGGTGTCAGTAAAAGCGTGCCTGAGCGAACGCTCAACACCTGTTGAATATGGCCGGTGTCAGTAAAAGCGTGCCTGAGCGAACGCTCAACACCTGTTGAATATGGCCGGTGTCAGTAAAAGCGTGCCTGAGCGAACGCTCAACACCTGTTGAATATGGCCGGTGTCAGTAAAAGCGTGCCTGAGCGAACGCTCAACACCAGTTCAATATGGCCGGTGTCAGTAAAAGCGTGCCTGAGCGAACGCTCAACACCAGTTCAATATGGCCGGTGTCAGTAAAAGCGTGCCTGAGCGAACGCTCAACACCAGTTCAATATGGCCGGTGTCAGTAAAAGCGTGCCTGAGCGAACGCTCAACACCAGTTCAATATGGCCGGTGTCAGTAAAAGCGTGCCTGAGCGAACGCTCAACACCTGTTGAATATGGCCGGTGTCAGTAAAAGCGTGCCTGAGCGAACGCTCAACACCTGTTGAATATGGCCGGTGTCAGTAAAAGCGTGCCTGAGCGAACGCTCAACACCTGTTGAATATGGCCGGTGTCAGTAAAAGCGTGCCTGAGCGAACGCTCAACACCTGTTGAATATGGCCGGTGTCAGTAAAAGCGTGCCTGAGCGAACGCTCAACACCAGTTCAATATGGCCGGTGTCAGTAAAAGCGTGCCTGAGCGAACGCTCAACACCAGTTCAATATGGCCGGTGTCAGTAAAAGCGTGCCTGAGCGAACGCTCAACACCAGTTCAATATGGCCGGTGTCAGTAAAAGCGTGCCTGAGCGAACGCTCAACACCAGTTCAATATGGCCGGTGTCAGTAAAAGTCGGCAAAAAAGCGTAATTAAATTGTTACCAGCAGCACAGTTACAGTTAACAACGCTCGGGATAACATGAAAACAGCCTAACCAGCTCTGCCAGGGGGAGTAAAATGGTCACAGTTACAGTCACCAACGCTCTGGATAACATGAAAACAGCCTAACCAGCTCTGCCAGGGGGAGTAAAATGGTCACAGTTACAGTCACCAACGCTCTGGATAACATGAAAACAGCCTAACCAGCTCTGCCAGGGGGAGTAAAATGGTCACAGTTACAGTCACCAACGCTCTGGATAACATGAAAACAGCCTAACCAGCTCTGCCAGGGGGAGTAAAATGGTCACAGTTACAGTCACCAACGCTCTGGATAACATGAAAACAGCCTAACCAGCTCTGCCAGGGGGAGTAAAATGGTCAGAGTGAGGTGTTCTCTCATTTATATCTGGAAGTAGCTAGCAATCTAGCCAACATTAGCCAGTTAGCTTGGGTGCTCGACTGCTGTTGCAAGGTCAGTGCTCTCGGATCAACCCTACTCCTCAGGCAGTGTCCAGTGTGCGCTCTGAATTTCTGAAGGGAAAATCTGACAACTCTCTGAATTTACTTATAACGGCCAGAGCGCACTATGAGCGCACTCAGGGACTCCAGATTGAATTTACGAACACACCCTTAGTTGAAACACACACACATCTCATACAGAAGAACAGACATCCATCTATTCTCTCTGTCTTGTGTTGGTTTAGACAGAGGACAAACTTCCTTTTGACCGCTGAAGGCTATGTCTGAGGGATCAATGTCCGGTCATTCTCAGTGTGGAGAAGAGAATAAGGGAGGTCACAACCGGATGACAGTTCAAGGCCCTCTCCCCCTGGGTTAACACTGGACCCACAAGGCTTCGGAATATTTAAAGTGCGTTCCAAATGGCATCATATTCCCTATATAGTGTACACTACTTTTGACCCGGTCCCATAGGGCTCTAGTCAAACGTAGTGCACTATATAGGGAATAGGGTGCCATTTGGGAAGTGGACTCCTCAGAAAAGCATGATGTTTTAATGTGCTATGATATTGTTGTGGGAATACAGTGCATTCGGAAAGTGTTCAGACCCCTTGACTTTTTCCACATCTTGTTATGTTACAGCCTTATTCTAAAATGGATTAAATAAAAACATTTCCTCAGCAATCTACACACATTACCCCACAATGACAATGCAAAAACAGGTTTTTAGATTTAAAAAAAAGTATAACAAATAAAAAAACTGAAATATCTTATTTACATAAGTATTCAGAACCTTTGCTATGAGATTGTCAGAGCAAAAAGATCGAGCAATGAGATCGAAGGAGTTGTCCGTAGAGCTCCGAGATAGTATTGTGTCGAGGCACAGATCTGGGGAAGGGTACCAAAACATTTCTGCAGCATTGAAGGTCCCCAAGAACACAGTGTCCTCCATCTTTCTTAAATGGATGAAGTTTGGAACCCCCAAGACTCTTCCAAGAGCTGGCCGCCCGGCCAAACTGAGCAATCGGGGAAGATGGGCCTTGGTCAGGGAGGTGACCAAGAACCCGATAGAGTTCCTCTGTGGAGATGGGAGAAACTTCCAGAAGGACAACCTTCTCTGCAGCACTCCACCAATCAGGCCTTTATGGTAGAGTGGCCAGACGGAAGCCACTCCTCAGTAAAAGGCACATGACAGCCCACTTGGAGTTTGCCAAAGGGCACCTAAAGACTCTCAGACCATGAGAAACAAGATTCTCTGGTCTGATGAAACCAAGATTAAACTCTTTGGCCTGAATGCCAAGGAGGAAACCGTCTGGAGGAAACCTACGGTGAAGCATGGTGGTGGCAGCATCATGCTGTGGGGATGTTTTCCAGAGGCAGGGAGTGGGAGACTAGTCAGGATTGAGGCAAAGATGAACGGAGCAAAGTACAGAGAGATACTTGATAAAAACCTGCTCCAGAGCGCTCAGGACCTCAGACTGGGGCAAAGGTTCACCTTCCAACAGGACAACAAACTTAAGATACAGCCAAGACAACGCAGGAGTGGCTTCGGGACAAGTCTCTGATTGTCCTTGAGTGGCCCAGCCAGAGCCCGGACTTGAACCCAATCAAACATCTCTGGAGAGACCTGGAAATATCTCCCCATCCAATGCTCCCCATCCAACCTTACATATCTTGAGAGGATCTACAGAGAAAATGGGAGAATCTCTCCAAATACAGGTGTGCCAAGCTTGTAGCGTCATACATAAGAAGACTCGAGGCTGTAATCACTGCCAAAGGTGCTTCAACAAAGTACTCAGAGTAAAGGGTCTGAATACTTATGTAAATGTGATATTTCAGTTTACATTTTTTCATGAATTAGCCAAAATTCCTAAAACTATTTTGTCTTTGTCATTATGGGGTATTGTGTGTAGATTGATTGAAAAAACGATTTAATCAATTTTAGAATAAGGCTGTAACCTAACAAAAAGTCAAGGGGTCTGAATACTTTCCAAAGGCACTGTATGCTGGCCTGGTCCCAGATCTGTTTGTTCTCTTTCCAGCTCTATTGATTTCAATATCAAGCCAAACATCACAGTTCCATAAGGAGTTGGGAAGAGAGCCAAAACAAACTGGTACCCAGGAAGATGCTATTCTAGGATCATAATCAACTGGTCTAGATCATTAGAGTAACTAATGCTGTTCTAGGATCAGAATGAAATGCTGGTTTAGATCTTTAGAGTAACTAATGCTGTTCTAGGATCAGAATGAAATGCTGGTTTAGATCTTTAGAGTAACTAATGCTGTTCTAGGATCAGAATCAACTGGTCTAGATCATTAGAGTAACTAATGCTGTTCTAGGATCAGAATGAAATGCTGGTTTAGATCTTTAGAGTAACTAATGCTGTTCTAGGATCAGAATTAAATGCTGGTTTAGATCTTTAGAGTAACTAATGCTGTTCTAGGATCAGAATGAAATGCTGGTTTAGATCTTTAGAGTAACTAATGGTGTTCTAGGATCAGAATGAAATGCTGGTTTAGATCTTTAGAGTAACTAGTGCTGTTCTAGGATCAGAATTAAATGCTGGTTTAGATCTTTAGAGTAACTAATGCTGTTCTAGGATCAGAATGAAATGCTGGTTTAGATCATTAGAGTAACTAATGCTGTTCTAGGATCCGAATTAAATGCTGGTTTAGATCTTTAGAGTAACTAATGCTGTTCTAGGATCAGAATTAAATGCTGGTCTAGATCATCAGAGTAACTAGTGCTGTTCTAGGATCAGAATTAAATGCTGGTTTAGATCTTTAGAGTAACTAATGCTGTTCTAGGATCAGAATGAAATGCTGGTTTAGATCATTAGAGTAACTAATGCTGTTCTAGGATCAGAATTAAATGCTGGTTTAGATCTTTAGAGTAACTAATGCTGTTCTAGGATCAGAATTAAATGCTGGTTTAGATCATTAGAGTAACTAATGCTGTTCTAGGATCAGAATTAAATGCTGGTCTAGATCATCAGAGTAACTCATGCTGTTATAGAATCCTTTATACATTGAAAAACAGTCCAAGGTAACAGTGTAGCCATATGAAGTAATGTAGCCTAATATGTGTAGAATAATCAACGAAAGGTTATTCTTACTATGGAAATAATGAACAACGTTGACGGTGCATTCCACGACGCACTAGCGGTTTACTAGATAGCTACGGTAGTTACCGTGGTAACCAAACAAACAGACGTGCTAAGCGTCAGTCCTGTCTTGCTATTATGAAAATCTAATTCAACAATGCCAATAATTATTTAAATTTGACTTTTGCTTTCAAAATCAGCTCAAACATAGAACATGTAAGAATGAACTAAAACCCTTGAATTATACCGTGCTGATATACTGTGCATTATAGGGAAATAATGCACACTCTAGAATGCCTTTAAAGACAATCAGAAACGAGTATTCAACAATGCCATGTTATAAAATGTATTTTAAACTGGGTGGTTCGAGCCTTGAATGCTGATTGGCTGACAGATGTGGTATATCAGACCGTGAACCATAGTTATGACTAGACGTTTATTTTTACTGCTCTAATTACATTGGTTACCAGTTTAAAATAGCAATAAGGCACCTTGGGGGTTTGTGGTATATAACTAATATACCACAGCTAAGGGCTGTATCCAGGCACTCCGAGTTGCGTCGTGCGTCAGAACATCCCTTAGCCATGTTATATTGGAAATATGCCACGCCCCCTTGGGCCTTATTGCTTAAATATAGTTGTATTAACATGGTAAGGATATAGAGAGATGGAATGGTATTAACATGGTAAGGATATAGAGAGATGGAATGGTATTAACATGGTAAGGATATAGAGAGATGGAGTGGTATTAACATGGTAAGGATATAGAGAGATGGAGTGGTATTAACATGGTAAGGATATAGAGAGATGGAATGGTATTAACATGGTAAGGATATAGAGAGATGGAATGGTATTAACATGGTAAGGATATAGAGAGATGGAATGTTATTAACATGGTAAGGGGGTAGAGAGATGGAATGGTATTAACATGGTAAGGATATAGAGAGATGGAATGGTATTAACATGGTAAGGATATAGAGAGATGGAATGGTATTAACATGGTAAGGATATAGAGAGATGGAATGTTATTAACATGGTAAGGATATAGAGAGATGGAATGGTATTAACATGGTAAGGATATAGAGAGATGGAATGGTATTAACATGGTAAGGATATAGAGAGATGGAATGGTATTAACATGGTAACGATATAGAGAGATGGAATGGTATTAACATGGTAAGGGGGTAGAGAGATGGAATGTTATTAACATGGTAACGATATAGAGAGATGGAATGATATTAACATGGTAAGGATATAGAGAGATGGAATGGTATTAACATGGTAAGGATATAGAGAGATGGAATGATATTAACATGGTAAGGATATAGAGAGATGGAATGGTATTAACATGGTAAGGATATAGAGAGATGGAATGGTATTAACATGGTAAGGATATAGAGAGATGGAATGGTATTAACATGGTAAGGATATAGAGAGATGGAATGGTATTAACATGGTAACGATATAGAGAGATGGAATGGTATTAACATGGTAAGGATATAGAGAGATGGAATGGTATTAACATGGTAAGGATATAGAGAGATGGAGTGGTATTAACATGGTAAGGATATAGAGAGATGGAATGATATTAACATGGTAAGGATATAGAGAGATGGAATGGTATTAACATGGTAAGGATATAGAGAGATGGAATGGTATTAACATGGTAAGGATATAGAGAGATGGAATGGTATTAACATGGTAAGGATATAGAGAGATGGAATGGTATTAACATGGTAAGGATATAGAGAGATGGAATGGTATTAACATGGTAAGGATATAGAGAGATGCAATGGTATTAACATGGTAAGGGGGTAGAGAGGAATTACTTCTCAACAGTCCATTCCTGGGTAATTGCCAGGCAATATAAATGGAATGGGCACAGGATGGAGGGACTTAGGGAGGTATTGCATGACAAATAAAAACAGAGAGGAAAGCAAAGAAAGGGAGTAAGAAAGAATAAAGAGAGAGAAAGAAGATACAAATTACTCATTAAGAGGTGTTTTCTTTGATGGTGGATTATGGTGACAACCTGGTAAGTCAAAACACACTTGTGTGTGTGTGTGTACAGTATATGTGAGTATGTGTGTGTGTGCTTTCATGAGTGTGTGTGTGTGTGTGTGTGTGTGTGTGTGTGTGTGTGTGTGTGTGTGTGTGTGTGTGTGTGTGTGTGTGTGTGTGCACAGTTTTCTCTAGTGGCATTTCAGTAAAACAATAAATTAAGCAGCTTTTCCCAGTCTAGGCTGAGCCTCCACCATAACATGAAATATACAGCAGAAGTGACAGACCAAAGACTGAACCAAGAACCCCCTGCTCTATTAATACAGCTAAAACTGAACCAACAACCCTCTGTTATAATACTACAGCTAATACTGAACCCCCTGCTCTATTACTACAGCTAAAACGGAACCAACAACCATCTGTTATAATACTACAGCTAATACTGAACCCCCTGCTCTATTAATACAGCTAAAACGGAACCAACAACCCTCTGTTATAATACTACAGCTAATACTGAACCCCCTGCTCTATTACTACAGCTAAAACGGAACCAACAACCCTCTGTTATAATACTACAGCTAATACTGAACCCCCTGCTCTATTAATACAGCTAAAACGGAACCAACAACCCTCTGTTATAATACTACAGCTAATACTGAACCCCCTGCTCTATTACTACAGCTAAAACGGAACCAACAACCCTCTGTTATAATACTACAGCTAATACTGAACCCCCTGCTCTATTACTACAGCTAAAACGGAACCAACAACCCTCTGTTATAATACTACAGCTAATACTGAACCCCCTGCTCTATTACTACAGCTAAAACGGAACCAACAACCCTCTGTTATAATACTACAGCTAATACTGAACCCCCTGCTCTATTACTACAGCTAAAACGGAACAAAGAACCCCCTGGTATATTACTACAGCTAATACTGAACCTATAACCCCCTGGTATATTACTACAGCTAATACTGAACCCCTGGTAGATTACTACAGCTAATACTAAACCCCCTGCTCTATTACTACAGCTAATACTGAACCTCCTGGTATATTACTACAGCTAATACTAAACCCCCTGATCTATTACTACAGTTAATACTGAACCAATTACCCCCTGGTATATTACTACAGCTAATACTAAACCCCTGGTAGATTACTACAGCTAATACTGACTCCCATGGTAAATTATTACAGCTAATACTGAATCCCCTGGTATATTGCTACAGCTAATACTGAATCACCTGTTCTATTACTACAGTTAATACAGAACCCCCTGGTATATTACTACAGCTGATACTAAACCCCCTGGTATATCAGTACAGCTAATACTAAACCCCCTGGTATATTACTACAGCTGATACTGAACCCCCTGGTATATTACTACAGCTAATACTGAACCCCCTGGTATATTACTACATCTAATACTGAACCAACAACCCCCTGGTATATTACTACAGCTAATACTGAACCAACAACCCCCTGGTATATTACTGCAGATAATACTGAACCAACAACCCCCTGGTATATTACTACAGCTAATACTGAACCGCCTAGTATATTACTACAGCTATAACTGAACCAACAACCCCCTGGTATATTACAACAGCTAATACTGAACCCCCTGGTCTATTACTACAGCTAATACTAAACCCCCTGGTATATCAGTACAGCTAATACTGAACCCCCTGGTCTATTACTACAGCTAATACTAAACCCCCTGGTATATCAGTACAGCTAATACTGAACCCCCTGGTCTATTACTACAGCTGATACTGAACCCCCTGGTATATTACTACAGCTAATACTGAACCCCCTGGTATATTACTACATCTAATACTGAACCAACAACCCCCTGGTATATTACTACAGCTAATACTGAACCAACAACCCCCTGGTATATTACTGCAGATAATACTGAACCAACAACCCCCTGGTATATTACTACAGCTAATACTGAACCGCCTAGTATATTACTACAGCTATAACTGAACCAACAACCCCCTGGTATATTACAACAGCTAATACTGAACCCCCTGGTCTATTACTACAGCTAATACTAAACCCCCTGGTATATCAGTACAGCTAATACTGAACCCCCTGGTCTATTACTACAGCTAATACTAAACCCCCTGGTATATCAGTACAGCTAATACTGAACCCCCTGGTCTATTACTACAGCTAATACTGAAGCCCCTGGTCTATTACTACAGCTAATACTGAACCCCCTGGTCTATTACTACAGCTAATTCTGAACCCCCTGGTATATTACTACAGCTAATACTGAACCCCCTGGTATATTACTACAGCTAAGGTAGCTCTGCTCCAAGAACCTGGCCTTTCCACTGGCTTTACAGTGGGCTGTTTATGTTGAGTGGTTATATGGACTGTGTATGTGTATGTGTGTGATTGGGCGGGTGTTGCGAGTGTATGTCAGGATTCTGGAACCATTGTTAGAAGGTTGTATACTTTCTCATGACGATATGGTTCTGTTCTGTTGAACAATTATTAGTGTTAGGTGACCCGATGAATCCTCGTATGCTTGACTGATGGGATATGAATCATTTCATTTCCATCACTACCAGGCTGTTCCGTTTATTTTTTTCTCCATTTCGTTTTTTTTAATTTGTTTGTCATGTCAGCACCCGAGACAGATTTCCACTGGAGTCATCACCACTCTACCTGCCTGACCGGGCCGGAGTCAAAGGTCAGAGGTCGTCACACATGTCATGTGATAGGAGTGCGGTAAGTTGAGCCATTTTTTACATTCAGCATCACTCCATCAAGGGAAATATAGTATTCCTTCTAACAGATATCTACATATATTGCAGGAGGTTCTGCATCCCTGGAAATAATCAGATTTGATATAAATATAAATGTTTTGAAAACATAGCTTGTCCAAAAAAAAGGAGTCTCTTGGGCACACGTTTGGCTGCCTTGGGGTAAGTGGGTGAAGATGTCCTGTGACAGTGGGTGAAGGTGTCCTGTGACAGTGGGTGAAGATGTCCTGTGACAGTGGGTGAAGGTGTCCTGTGACAGTGGGTGAAGGTGTCCTGTGACAGTGGGTGAAGATGCTAATAGGTCAAAGTTGAATTTATGGAATGGGGTGTGGTATATTGTATACCTTAAATGTATGCCTGCATTCTGATACAGTTGATTCAGTTGATACAGTTGAAGTCTACATTTTCATACACAAGTCATTAAAACTAGTTTTTCAACCGCGCCACAAATTTCTTGTTAACCAACTATAGTTTTGGAAAGTCGGTTAGGACATCTGCTTTGTGCATGACACAATAATTTTTTTCAACAATTGTTTACAGATTATTATAATCTTATAATTCACTGTATCACCATTCCAGTTGGTCAGAGGTTTACGTACACTAAGTTGACTGTGCCTTTAAACAGCTTGGAGAAGTCCAGAAATGATGTCATGGCTTTAGAAGCTTCTGATAGGCTAATTGACATAATTTGAGTCAATTGGAGGTGTACCTGTGGATGTATTTCAAGGGCTACCTTCAAACTCAGTGCCTCTGTGCTTGACATCAGGGGAAAATCCAAAGAAATCAGCCAAGACCTTAGAAAATAAATTGTAGACCTCCACAAGTCTGGTTCATCCTTGGGAGCAATTTACAAACGCCTGAAGGTCCCACATTCATCTGTACAAACAATAGTACGCAAGTATAAACACCACGGGACCACTCAGGATGGAGACATGTTCTGTCTCCTAGAGATGAACGTACTATGGTGCAAAAAGTGCAAATCAATACCAGAACAACAGCAAAGGACCTTGTGAAGATGCTGGATGAAACAGGTACAAAAGTATCTATATCCACAGTAAAACAAGTCCTATATCGACATAACGTGTAAGGCCACTCAGCAAGGAAGAAGCCACTGCTCCAAAACCGCCATAAAAAAGCCAGACTACGGTTTGCAACTGCACATAGATCGTACTTTTTGGAGAAATGTCCTCTGGTCTGATGAAACAAAAATAGAACTGTTTGGTCATAAGGACCGTGAAGCACGGGGGGGGGGGGGGGGGGGGGGGGGCAGCATCATGTTGTGGGGGTGCTTTGCTGCAGGAGGGACTGGTGCACTTCACAAAATAGATGGCACATTGAGGAAGGACGATTAGGTGGATATATTGAAGCAACATTTGAAGACATCAGTCAGGAAGTTAAAGCTTGGTCGCAAATGGGTCTTCCAAATGGACAATGACCCCAAGCATACTTCCAAAGTTGTGGCCCAATGGCTTAAGGACAACAAAGTCAAGGTATTGGAGTGGCCATCACAAAGCCCTGACCTCAATCCTATAGAACATTTGTGGGCAGAATTGAAAAAGTGTGTGCGAGCAAGGAGGCCTACAAACCTGACTCAGTTACACCAGCTCTGTCAGGAGGAATGGGCCAAAATTCACAAAACGTATTGTGGGAAGCTTGTGGAAGGCTACCCAAAACGTTTGACCCAAGTTAAACAATTTAAAGGCAATGCTACCAAATACTAATTGAGTGTATGAAAACTTCTGAATGTGATGAAAGAAATAAAAGCTGAAATAAATCATTCTCTCTACTATTATTCTGACATTTCACATTCTTAAAATAAAGTGGTGATCCTAACTGACCTAAAACAGGGAATTTGTAATAGGATTAATAGGAATTGTGACAAACTGAGTTGAAATGTATTTGGCTAAGGTGTATGTAAACTTCCGACTTTAACTGTAGATCTCTGTGTTCAATACCACTGAACCTTCCATTTTTTCACCAGTTGTCTGTGACAGAGACGTTGTTTCAATGTGCCAATTCGTGGTCAAGTTCTCTGCATTTGAGGATACTTAGCCCAGGAAACTGGTCCGTGAGATATTTTTAACATGCTCAGACTCCATGTCATTAGATAAGACCTTGTGTGTCTCCGCCACACTGTCATAACCTCTCTTTCACACGGTACATATACATTCGATTTATTTTGTCAATGTGACTCTTCAGTGTCATTCAGTCTATTTTTTCATCTCTTTCTGCTGCTCAAATGGATTTCTTCCCTTCTCTCACTTCCTTGGCAACAGGAACAACAGCAACAGCAACAGCAACAGTAACTTCCTTAACAACAGGACCCTGAACAGCTTCTACCCCCAAGCCATAAGACTGATAAAAAGTTAGTTGAATAGTTAACTAAATAGCTACCCGAACTATCTGCATTGACGCTTTTAGCACTAACGTTTTTAACTCATCACATACTGTACTCAGCTGCTATTGTTTACTATCGTCACTTTATTCCTAATTATATGTACATACAGTATTTACCTCAATTACCCAGTACCCCTGCACATTGACTCGGTACTGGTACTCTCTCTCTCTCTTCCCTGTGTATATAGCCAAGTTATCGTTACTTATTGTGTATTTATTGTGTATTTATTATTACATGTTTTACTTTTCTATTATTTCTCTATTTTCTTTCTCTCTGTGTTGTTGGGAAGAGCCCGTAGGTAAACATTTCACTGTTAGTCCACACCTGTTGTTTACGAAGCATGTGACAAATAACATTTGATTTGATTGAATTTGATATGGCAGCTCTCTCAAGAACCTCAAGGGGGGCTAGACCCCTGCTTGTTGTATCTGTGTATACATGGGACATGATGAAAGAGGAAGGATACCTAGTCAGCTGTACAACTGAATGTATTCAACTGAAATGTGTCCTCCGCATGTAACCCAACCCCTCTGATGTCTGCTCTGTAACGACAGAAATGCCGCTTGAGTTAATATGCATGACACATTGCAAAACTGCAACGTAATATTATGTTTATAACTGACCAATTGTAGTCATCATTTGTATGGCTCAACTTATCCCATGGCCATTGGCTCAACTACACCAAGGCAAACATTTTGACTATATTAGCCCACACAGCTACAAGGATGCACGTTCATGCTAGGTTTAAAACAGTATTAAAATAATCTACATTGGTTTAGATACACGCATAATAAATCCACAACATAATACATTAATTTGACTTGGTCAAATCAGTTTGTTGGACCTAACTTGCGTGTGGTTTCTTCCTTCACAGACTCCATGAAATTATGACCTCTTCCTAAATATTTGGTCGCATGGTGAATTTTGTGTATGGTTTCCTAGAAACAAGGGGTGGCTCAACTTCCCTAATCCCACTCTCCCCTACTAAACAGTGGTGTGTCGTGCAAAATAACAGATAGTGTCAGAAAAGTTGTCACCGATCCGTTCAGGAAAAGACATTCAGGCTTTCAAACAATGACCGTAGTCTATAGTAGTGTAGTCATTTCTATTCTTCTTCTATTGCTGTCTGGATTGGTAGCTGTGGACTCTCTCTCTCTCTCTTTCCCTCTGTATTTCTCACTTCCTCTCTTTCTCTATCTCTCCCCATTTCTGTCACGAGGGACCCACCCTCTCTGTCTGTTGTCTGGTGAAGTTTATGAGCTGGTGAAGTTTATGAGCTGTCTTCTTGTTTTTCTCTCTCTCTCCCCCTCTTTTTCCCTCCTCTCCCCCTCTCCTCCTCTCCCCCACAACCCCCCTCTCCCTCTCCCAATCTCTCTCTCCACCTCTCCCCCTCAACCCCCTCTCTCTCTCCCCCTCTTCTCCCCCTCTCTCTCTCTCTCTCTCTCTCCCCCCCTCTCTCTCTGAGGGGTTCCAGTCCATGGCAGGAAGCAACACAATACAAAACACATGATGAAAACACCCTTAACTACATACACAGGAAGACAGAGGCAATGAATGGTAAAGAAACCACAACATGCACACACAGAAACATGCAGGCATGAACACACACACACATACACATACACAAACACACACACATACACACATGGCTATTTGTGTACTTACGCATATGTACAGTATTCGCCTGTGAGGAAATTGTAGTAACGCTTAATCATCTCCACAGAAATGAAAAACCCAGAACAGAGTCATGCCTCAGGTTAGCACTGTGACTTTCTATAAACATGCTCAACGTGCACGTACAGGTATGGCATGTCATTATTTCCCTCTTTCCCTACTTCAATATAACCAATCCAGCACTGCTTACGAGAGAGAGAAAGAAAGAGAGAGAGAGAGAGAGAGAGAGAGAGAGAGAGAGAGAGAAATATATATATAAAATGCAATAAAGAAAATACAGAAAAAAATTCAATAAATAGAAAGTAAGAAACAAAGTAAATAAGAAAGAAAGACGTAGACCTCTGTTTGGATGTATCTGATGTTTTCTGTGACCTGAGCCAACTCAAGCAAACAAAACTGCCAGTGAGCTAAAGACGTGGGCACTTTCATTCCTTTCTTCTCTCTCTCAGGACAACCTGAGAGCTTATGGCTCTAGAAATCAATTTTAAAAAGCCTGACTACTATAGTTTTCATGCCCAGACAAACAGAGGATGTGTACACAGGTAGCCTAGTGGTTAGAGTGTAGGGGTGACAGGTAGCCTAGTGGTTAGAGTGTAGGGGCGACAGGTAGCCTAGTGGTTAGAGTGTAGAGGTGACAGGTAGCCTAGCGGTTAGAGTGTAGGGGCGACAGGTAGACTAGCGGTTAGAGTGTAGGGGCGGCAGGTAGACTAGTGGTTAGAGTGTAGGGGCGGCAGGTAGCCTGGTGGTTAGAGTGTAGGGGTGACAGGTAGCCTAGTGGTTAGAGTGTAGGGGTGACAGGTAGACTAGTGGTTAGAGTGTAGGGGCGGCAGGTAGACTGGTGGTTAGAGTGTAGGGGTGACAGGTAGCCTAGCGGTTAGAGTGTAGGGGCGGCAGGTAGACTAGCGGTTAGAGTGTAGGGGCGGCAGGTAGACTAGCGGTTAGAGTGTAGGGGCGGCAGGTAGACTAGCGGTTAGAGTGTAGGGGCGACAGGTAGACTAGCGGTTAGAGTGTAGGGGCGGCAGGTAGACTAGCGGTTAAAGTGAAGGGGCGGCAGGTAGACTAGTGGTTAGAGTGTAGGGGCGGCAGGTAGCCTAGTGGTTAGAGTGTAGGGGCGGCAGGTAGACTAGTGGTTAGAGTGTAGGGGCGGCAGGTAGACTAGTGGTTATAGTGTAGGGGTGGCAGGTAGCCTAGTGGTTAGAGTGTAGGGGCGACAGGTAGACTAGTGGTTAGATTGTAGAGGTGACAGGTAGACTAGTGGTTAGAGTGTAGGGGTGACAGGTAGACTAGTGGTTAGAGTGTAGGGGCGGCAGGTAGACTAGTGGTTAGAGTGTAGGGGCGACAGGTAGACTAGTGGTTAGAGTGTAGGGGCGGCAGGTAGACTAGTGGTTAGAGTGTAGGGGCGGCAGGTAGACTAGTGGTTAGATTGTAGAGGTGACAGGTAGCCTAGTGGTTAGAGTGTAGGGGCGACAGGTAGCCTAGCGGTTAGAGTGTAGGGGCGGCAGGTAGACTAGCGGTTAGAGTGTAGGGGCGGCAGGTAGACTAGCGGTTAGAGTGTAGGGGCGACAGGTAGACTAGCGGTTAGAGTGTAGGGGCGGCAGGTAGACTAGCGGTTAAAGTGAAGGGGCGGCAGGTAGACTAGTGGTTAGAGTGTAGGGGCGGCAGGTAGACTAGTGGTTAGAGTGTAGGGGCGACAGGTAGACTAGTGGTTAGAGTGTAGGGGCGACAGGTAGCCTAGTGGTTAGAGTGTAGGGGCGGCAGGTAGACTAGTGGTTATAGTGTAGGGGTGGCAGGTAGCCTAGTGGTTAGAGTGTAGGGGCGACAGGTAGACTAGTGGTTAGATTGTAGAGGTGACAGGTAGACTAGTGGTTAGAGTGTAGGGGTGACAGGTAGACTAGTGGTTAGAGTGTAGGGGCGGCAGGTAGACTAGTGGTTAGAGTGTAGGGGTGACAGGTAGACTAGTGGTTAGAGTGTAGGGGCGGCAGGTAGACTAGTGGTTAGAGTGTAGGGGTGACAGGTAGCCTAGTGGTTAGAGTGTAGGGGCGGCAGGTAGACTGGTGGTTAGAGTGTAGGGGTGGCAGGTAGCCTGGTGGTTATAGTGTAGGGGTGACAGGTAGCCTAGTGGTTAGAGTGTAGGGGTGGCAGGTAGCCTAGTGGTTAGAGTGTAGGGGTGACAGGTAGACTAGTGGTTAAAGTGTAGGGGTGACAGGTAGACTAGTGGTTAGAGTGTGGGGGCGGCAGGTAGACTAGTGGTTAGAGTGTAGGGGCGACAGGTAGACTAGTGGTTAGAGTGTAGGGGCGGCAGGTAGACTAGTGGTTAGAGTGTAGGGGTGACAGGTAGACTAGTGGTTAAAGTGTAGGGGTGACAGGTAGACTAGTGGTTAGAGTGTAGGGGCGGCAGGTAGACTGGTGGTTAGAGTGTAGGGGTGACAGGTAGCCTAGTGGTTAGAGTGTAGGGGTGACAGGTAGCCTAGTGGTTAGAGTGTAGTGGTGACAGGTAACCTAGTGGTTAGAGTGTAGTGGTGACAGGTAGCCTAGTGGTTAGAGCATTGGGCCAGTAACTGAAAGGTTGCTGGATCGAATCCCAGAGCTGACAAGGTAAACATCTGTTATTCTGCCCCTGAACAAGACAGTTAACCCACTGTTCCCTGGGTGCTGTGGATGTGGATTTAACCTCTCTGATTCCGAGGGTTGAGTTAAATGTGGAAGATGCATTCAGTTGTACAACTGACTAGGTATCCCCCTTCTATCCTTTATGAGGAGAGAAAAGTGCTGCATTTAAGGTGAGGTTACTTTAGGGATCTGTTCAGGTGGCCTGATTCCTCTCATCAGAAATCACAGTGGCAGCCTCTGTGTCTCAGCCTCAGTGAGGTTTGTGCATGTGTGTGTGTGTGCTCACTTTGTGTAACTGTAGACTAACAGCTCTGTCTGTAACTGTAGACTAAATCTATTCTCTCCTCTATTCTCTCTATTCTCTCCTCTATTCTCTCCTCAATTCTCTCCTCAATTCTCTCCTCTATTCTCTCCTCTATTCTCTCCTCTATTCTCTCCTCTATTCTCTCCTCTATTCTCACCTCTATTCTCACCTCTATTCTCTCCTCTATTCTCTCCTCTATTCTCTCTATTCTCTCTATTCTCTCCTCTATTCTCTCTATTCTCTCCTCTATTCTCTCTATTCTCTCCTCTATTCTCTCTATTCTCTCCTCTATTCTCTCTATTCTCTCCTATATTCTCTCTATTCTCTCCTCCATTCTCTCCTCTATTCTCTCTATTCTCTCCTCTATTCTCTCTATTCTCTCCTCTATTCTCTCCTCTATTCTCTCTAATCTCTCCTCTATTCTCTCCTCTATTCTCTCTATTCTCTCCTCTATTCTCTCCTCTATTCTCTCCTCTATTCTCTCCTCTATTCTCTCCTCAATTCTCTCCTCTATTCTCTCTATTCTCTCTATTCTCTCTATTCTCTCCTCTATTCTCCTCTCAATTCTCTCCTCTATTCTCTCTATTCTCTCCTCTATTCTCTCTATTCTCTCCTCTATTCTCTCTATTCTCTCCTCTATTCTCTCCTCTATTCTCTCCTCTATTCTCTCCTCTATTCTCTCCTCTATTCTCTCTATTCTCTCCTCTATTCTCTCCTCTATTCTCTCCTCTACTCTCTCCTCTATTCTCTCCTCTACTGACCCAGACTATTGTACAGATCATTGATAGTTCACTCCAAAGAGGCATAGACTATAGTTAGACAACAGGCATGAAACATGGACACATCTCAGCATTATTTTAGGTCCGAAAACATTACATATACCTTGAAGTTTTGAGTGAACTATCACTTTACCATGCTATGTTTTTCAAAAGAGCCAGGCTGCTTCCAGCTAGCCATCTCTCGTGTTATGTTAAGCGGGCGTAGACTGTGTCCCTACATAATGCACTAGGCACTCTGGTCAACAGTACTACACTATATAAGGAACAGCGTGCTATTTGGGACGGAGTCATAGTGTTTCTGTTTGATGAGGTCCAGCTATGTAACCTGGATTAGAGAGCTATGTCATACAGATGAAGACTGATAATAGAATACTGAACCTGAAATACCCCCTGATAGCTTCCAGATGTCACCGATTCTGTTAGTTACATTTACTGAATCCAGACCTGTTCATCTACTACGAACAGTAGACTACATTTTCTTCATCTGTCGACAGGCTGTCATTCTGAAAGTAATGCAAACAATATTTACATAGACACTAGCACATACCGACTGGGTTATTAGACTGGGCTACTAGACTGGGCTACTAGACTGGGTTATTAGACTGTGCTATTAGACTGGGTTATTAGACTGGGTTATTAGACTGGGCTACTAGACTGGGCTACTAGACTGGGTTATTAGACTGTGCTATTAGACTGGGTTATTAGACTGGGTTATTAGACTGGGCTACTAGACTGGGCTACTAGACTGGGCTACTAGACTGGGCTACTTGACTGGGCTACTTGACTGGGCTGTTAGACTGGGCTATTAGACTGGGTTATTAGACTGGGCTACTTGACTGGGCTACTTGACTGGGCTATTAGACTGGGCTATTAGACTGGGCTATTAGACTGGGCTATTAGACTGGGCTATTAGACTGGGTTATTAGACTGGGTTATTAGACTGGGCTATTAGACTCTTCTATTAGACTCGGCTATTAGAATACTTACAGAAATCCCCCTGATGGCTTCCTCTTTCTAAATCTATTCTCTTGTTTGTGTTGCAACAATAAGAACAAAATACACTGCTAAAAAAAATAAAGGGAACACTTAAACAACACAATGTAACTCCAAGTCAATCACACTTCTGTGAAATCAAACTGTCCACTTAGGAAGCAACACTGATTGACAATAAATTTCACATGCTGTTGTGCAAATGGAATAGACAACTAGGTGGAAATTATAGGCAATTAGCAAGACACCCCCAATAAAGGAGTGGTTCTGCAGGTGGTAACCACAGATCACTTCTCAGTTCCTATGCTTCCTGGCTGATGTTTTGGTCACTTTTGAATGCTGGCGGTGCTTTCACTCTAGTGGTAGCATGAGACGGAGTCTACAACCCACACAAGTGGCTCAGGTAGTGCAGCTCATCCAGGATGGCACATCAATGCGAGCTGTGGCAAGAAGGTTTGCTATGTCTGTCAGCGTAGTGTCCAGAGCATGGAGGCGCTACCAGGAGACAGGCCAGTACATCAGGAGATGTGGAGGAGGCCGTAGGAGGGCAACAACCCAGCAGCAGGACCGCTACCTCCACCTTTGTGCAAGGAGGAGCAGGAGAAGCACTGCCAGAGCCCTGCAAAATGACCTCCAGCAGGCCACAAATGTGCATGTGTCTGCTCAAACGGTCAGAAACAGACTCCATGAGGGTGGTATGAGGGCCCGACGTCCACAGGTGAGGGTTGTGCATACAGCACAACACCATGCAGGACATTTGGCATTTGCCAGACAACACCAAGATTGGCAAATTTGCCACTGGCGCCCTGTGCTCTTCACAGATGAAAGCAGGTTCACACTGAGCACGTGACAGACGTGACAGAGTCTGGAGACGCCATGGAGAACGTTCTGCTGCCTGCAACATCCTCCAGCATGACCGGTTTGGCGGTGGGTCAGTCATGGTGTAGGGTGGCATTTCTTTGGGGGGCCGCACAGCCCTCCATGTGCTCGCCAGAGGTAGCCTGACTGCCATTAGGTACCGAGATGAGATCCTCAGACCCCTTGTGAGACCATATGCTGGTGCGGTTGGCCCTGGGTTCCTCCTAATGCAAGACAATGCTAGACCTCATGTGGCTGGAGTGTGTCAGCAGTTCCTGCAAGAGGAAGGCATTGATGCTATGGACTGGCCCGCCCGTTCCCCAGACCTGAATCCAATTGAGCACATCTGGGACATCATGTCTCGCTCCATCCACCAACGCCACGTTGCACCAGAGACTGTCCAGGAGTTGGCGGATGCTTTAGTCCAGGTCTGGGAGGAGATCCCTCAGGAGACCATCCGCCACCTCATCAGGAGCATGCCCAGGTGTTGTAGGGAGGTCATACAGGCACATGGAGGCCACACACACTACTGAGCCTCATTTTGACTTGTTTTAAGGACATTACATCAAAGTTGGATCAGCCTGTAGTGTGGTTTTCCACTTTAATTTTGAGTGTGACTCCAAATCCAGACCTCAATGGGTTGATAAATTGGATTTCCATTGATTATTTTTGTGTGATTTTGTTGTCAGCACATTCAACTATGTAAAGAAAAAAGTATTTAATAAGATTATTTCTTTCATTCAGATCTAGGATGTGTTGTTTAAGTGTTCCCTTTATTTGTTTGAGCAGTATATTTACCAGATACAGCAACTACTTCCTTTCACACTCATAGGCCATAGCATCCTACTTCTGCACCACTGTCATTGAGAGGAATGCTAACAAGACTGTGATATATATATATATATATATATATATATATATATATATATATATATATATATATATATATATATTACATTCAAAAAACAACAAACAAAGGTTTCCATCATTTACTGGATCAGCCAGTAACCAGACCTTTTGATCTTAGAAAGACCAGCACCATCCATATGAAGGTACACACTTATGTAAGTCGCTTTGCTTCAAAGTGTCTGCTAAATGGCATATTGTACATGAAATATATTATTATATTATTGAAATGCAAACAATATTTAGTGTGATTTCCATTGAGATTGACAGTAGGTATTATGTATGAACGGGTAGTTAGTATAGGATATGAGGACCAAACTCTCCATTCTGTATGTAGCTCCAGGTTTATATGGGACAGTAGAAACATCTGTGTTGAAACATATCACCACATCCATCAAGTACCTACAACATAAAGGCTAAATCCACAATTAGCTTGAAATGATAGATACACTTATAGATCAAACCTGTGCATTCCACACAACAAATGGCAGACTTATACATTGAGTTAGTCCCTATGGGTGTGTGTGTGTGTGTGTGTCCATATCAGCAGTAGTACACTACCAGAACAGTGAGATAGTGATCTGGTTGGTGTCATCCCTGAGCTCTAGGCTCTACCTGCTATTCAACATCCAATTAGATTCCATCACAGACAGAGGTAACGCTGTCCTGGTCATTCTAAATGCCACCAGATTCCATCACAGACAGAGGAAACGCTGTCCTGGTCACTCTACATGCCACCAGATTCCATCACAGAGACAGGAAACGCTGTCCTGATCACTCTAAATGCCACCAGATTCCATCACAGACAGAGGAAACGCTGTCCTGGTCACTCTAAATGCCACCAGATTCCATCACAGACAGAGGAAACGCTGTCCTGATCACTCTAAATGCCACCAGATTCCATCACAGACACAGGAAACGCTGTCCTGATCACTCTAAATGCCACCAGATTCTATCACAGACACAGGAAACGCCATCCACATCACTCTAAATGCCACCAGATTCCATCACAGACACAGGAAACGCTGTCCTGATCACTCTAAATGCCACCAGATTCCATCACAGACAGAGGAAACGCTGTCCTGGTCACTCTAAATGCCACCAGATTCCATCACAGACAGAGGAAACACTGTCCTGATCACTCTAAATGCCACCAGATTCCATCACAGACACAGGAAACGCTGTCCTGATCACTCTAAATGCCACCAGATTCTATCACAGACACAGGAAACGCTGTCCTGATCACTCTAAATGCCACCAGATTCCATCACAGAGACAGGAAACGCTGTCCTGATCACTCTAAATGCCACCAGATTCCTAGACGGGCTTCAGCTTTTGTCAAATTCAAGTCAGATTTGACTTTTCGTAGCAGGTTAGGATAATTCATGTTTTAGGTTAGGAGAATTAGGTTAAGGTTAAGAAAAGGGTTAGGGTTAAGGTTAGCTAAAATGCACCAAAAAAAGATTTGACCTTAATTTGACAAAAGCTGGATGCATTCTAGCCATAACCATTAAAAGTGAGGAAGGAAAGAAGCCATTTTTATGGAAACTACCCTGATTCTGAGGGGTTTTTCCATTGTTCATGACAATTGTTGTACGGTATAACAATTAGTCAGAGGACAGGTATGTATGTGTTTCGTACTTTAGCTAACTCCTCTCTGACCATCATTATGACACCATAACCTACTATGAAAACAATAGTCATGTTATGATCAAGTTTCGAAAAAAAAAACTCTGAATCTAACCTGCATTGTTCCAGGTCTGTTTGTGTTCCAGCCAACTTCTCTCTGAGGACATGTGGGATACTCTAAGAACAACAGTCAGGATTTAGATTAGATTAGTTAAATAAAGATCACTCAGATCTGGGATACTATGCCAACAACAGTCAGGATTTAGATTAGATTAGATTACATTAAATAAAGATCACACAGATCTGGGATACTCTGCCAACAACAGTCAGGATTTAGATTAGATTATTTAAATAAAGATCACTCAGATCTGGGATACTCTGCCAACAACAGTCAGGATTTAGATTAGATTAGATTACATTAAATAAAGATCACACAGATCTGGGATACTCTGCCAACAACAGTCAAGATTTAGATTAGATTAGATTAAATAAAGATCACTCAGATCTGGGATACTCTGCCAACAACAGTCAGGATTTAGATTAGATTATTTAAATAAAGATCACTCAGATCTGGGACCAGGCTACTCACTTAGAATCCACACAAAATCTCAAGAGTGGAATAAGAGAACATCTTTGTGAGTGTGTTCTATGGATGAAAAGGTCAGTGTTCTAAACTAACACTGAGTTCCAAAGGTATCAAAGGAGAGGAGACACAATGCATCCATTTTAGACGTTTTTAGAGGTTTACCTACAATGCTTGGTGGAAGAGAATCAAACCAACAGACATACAGTGGTTCCTCCTTTAAAGGTTTTGAGTTTACACCACGGGACTTAGAGGTACCCAGGGTCACAGCTTCATTGCTCCAGACCACCACAAGGGGGAGTTAGAGCACTCATTATACATTCAGGTCACAAGGTTTTTATATGACCAATCACATCGAGTGGTTCCAATGACGAATTTGACGCGAGCCACCTGTCCCTGGTGACTTTCTTCAGCAAAGATGGCTGACAAAACATTACGGGGGAAGCAAATATAAGTAGTCATAATGTCATAACGAGTCAAGCAACAAAAAAATCTATTGAGAGGAATATGTTTTTTTTTTTAATGTTTTTTTTAGAGGAATATGTTAGTTAATGTAGGGTTATTACCCTGTCATAAAGTTAATTTACGAAAATCGCTATTTAGCACGTATTCTTTCAGTCATATCCAATACAAGGTGTATCAAACTCCTTCTTTGAATGATGCGGTGTGTATGTATGTATTACAATTATACACTTCAACAGTGTTTACCACTCCTGCTCCTGGGACATCAATGATTACACATTGTAAATAATAGACTAGAAACATGATTGAAGTAAAGGCTGATTTGTAATTCATATATACAGAATAAAACAGTACATCCTGCCAGCACGCCCACAGCGTACTGAATGACTCGTGGAAGAGAGCGATGAACCAGATGGGAGTAACAATCCAGGCTATTTGCTCTGAGACTGGCATAACAATGTAATGAAACAAGCAGGGAGCAGGTTTCCAACCCTCAACATTCTAGCCCGAAGTCCAGCACGTTATCGACTGTTCTCAAATGTATTAATTGGGGTTGGGGCAGATTGTGTCTAAAAACACTTTATCAATTGGAATCTTGAACGTGGAAAGGGGGAAAAGTATTATTACTCGTTTTTCACAAGCGTAGCAGGATGGGCTATTAGCTGATCAATAGACTATTCAACCTTGACTAAAGAATTGTCTATTAGCCGAGGTGTAAACCCCACTAGCTAGGTGTGAACCCCACTAGCTAGGTGTAAACCCCACTAGCTAGGTGTGAACCCCACTAGCTAGGTGTGAACCCCACTAGCTAGGTGTGAACCCCACTAGCTAGGTGTAAACCCCACTAGCTAGGTGTAAACCCCACTAGCTAGGTGTGAACCCCACTAGCTAGGTGTGAACCCCACTAGCTAGGTGTAAACCCCACTAGCTAGGTGTGAACCCCACTAGCTAGGTGTGAACCCCACTAGCTAGGTGTGAACCCCACTAGCTAGGTGTAAACCCCACTAGCTAGGTGTGAACCCCACTAGCTAGGTGTGAACCCCACTAGCTAGGTGTGAACCCCACTAGCTAGGTGTGAACCCCACTAGCTAGGTGTGACCCCCACTAGCTAGGTGTGACCCCCACTAGCTAGGTGTAAACCCCACTAGCTAGGTGTAAACCCCACTAGCTAGGTGTGAACCCCACTAGCTAGGTGTAAACCCCACTAGCTAGGTGTGAACCCCACTAGCTAGGTGTGAACCCCACTAGCTAGGTGTGAACCCCACTAGCTAGGTGTCAACCCCACTAGCTAGGTGTAAACCCCACTAGCTAGGTGTGAACCCCACTAGCTAGGTGTAAACCCCACTAGCTAGGTGTAAACCCCACTAGCTAGGTGTAAACCCCACTATCTAGGTGTAAACCCCACTAGCTAGGTGTAAACCCCACTATCTAGGTGTAAACCCCACTAGCTAGGTGTAAACCCCACTAGCTAGGTGTGAACCCCACTAGCTAGGTGTGAACCCCACTAGCTAGGTGTGAACCCCACTAGCTAGGTGTGAACCCCACTAGCTAGGTGTGAACCCCACTAGCTAGGTGTGAGCCCCACTAGCTAGGTGTAAACCCCACTAGCTAGGTGTGAACCCCACTAGCTAGGTGTGAACCCCACTAGCTAGGTGTGAACCCCACTAGCTAGGTGTAAAACCCACTAGCTAGGCGTAAACCCCACTAGCTAGGCGTAAACCCCACTAGCTAGGCGTAAACCCCACTAGCTAGGCGTAAACCCCACTAGCTAGGTGTAAACCCCACTAGCTAGGTGTGAACCCCACTCCCTCCCCAACTTGCAACAAATCATTTGTATCTCTCTTTCCACATCTACCTACACACGCATCTACCTAAACACGGTTAGTGTTCTGAAAAAAAAAAAAAATATATATATATATATATATACATATCATGGCTCCCGAGTGCGCAGCGGTCTAAGGCACTGCATCTCGGTGCAAGAGGCTTTACTACAGTCCCTGGTTCAAATTCAGGCTGTATCACATCTGACCATGATTGGGAGTGCCATAGGGCGGTGCACAATTGGCCCAGCGTCATCCGGGTTTGGCCGTGGTAGGCCTTCATTGTAAATAAGAATTTGTTCTTACCTGGCTTGCCTAGTTAAATACAGGTTCAATTGAAAAAACAACTGGTGGCAACCACAGTGCAATCAATAGGAGGTGAACAGTGGCTGGTGCTGAAAATATAGCTAACTTGTTATGCAGGTGTTGCACACCAACAGATGGAGAAAACCGACACCAGTCGAGCAATTCATTTCAACAATAATCTTCATTTTAATTTGACTTTACAAACAACATTAGGGCTTAATTGGAGTCTATCTCTTCGGAGCCTAGACCTATATAAAATAAGTTAACTGGCTGAGGTAGGCTATGAGGCTTAACAGCCAAATAGAAGTAGGATTTTTAAAATTAGGCCTACTTACAATTGCAACTGGTGAAAAATGTAGCATCCTACATAAAACAATCATTTAAAGAAAAAAAGTCTGTACGTTCGAACTAAAACAATGTAACTAATAATTAAAAGCGCACATTTGTAAATCCCAAACTCTAAAAGTAATTGGAAAGGTAGATACAAACTATGTGTGACATTGTGCGACAATAAAGAATGTAGCCCATCATGCAAATGTTTCCTATTAGCAGGACAATATACTTTTTATAGCCCGGCTACTGCTGTGAAAATCCCTCAACTTGCAATGTATTTGATGCTTAAGTACTCTAAAGTGTTACAGTTCTAACTCAAAACAGCATTTCTTCACCAACATCTTTATGCTTTCGTTAATCTTCTTGATCTTATTCCTTTTTTTCTGTAGCAATTTTGACCAAATTGCTCAAGGGTCATGGTTGATTCGTCTCTGACGATGACGTTATTTAATGTCTCGCCAGCTTTGATCCACGCCTGGGCCTGCAGGACGCAACGTTCTTTGTTTGTTAGACGAATCATTAGAATCGTTGACTCACTCAGGCGTTGAAAGTGGCGAGGAACGAGATCCATGTCACAATCCATGCCAGGCACACCTGTAAGCTCTGGAACTCCACCTCAGACAGGCAGAGTCAACATACCTGGTGGGTTCATCAGGTCGTCGGTTCACCCTGACATTTCCATTCCTCTTCTGACAACATAACTTGACCAACTGCTCACCAGGCACAGCAAGGGCCGCCCAGACCGTTATGCTGTTCTGCTATTCCAAGGATGTGTAACCAAACAAAGAGAGATACCATGAGTGGGCACAGAATACATAGCCTTCCCACTGTGGACGTCTATTTCAGCACCGTTTCGCGCTGCTCTGAGACAAACATGGAGATACGAAAATGTTCAAATATTCTTGTCACATGCATCGAAAGGATTGGACCAAGGCGCAGCGTGTTGAGTGCTCATCTTCTTTTATTATGAGAGAACACTTAAACAAAATAAACAAACGACGAACAACAGTTCCGTAAGGTACAACGACTATACGAAAAACAACCACCCACAAAACCCAAAGGAAAACAGGCTGCCTAAGTATGGCTTCCAATCAGAGACAACGAAAGACACCTGCCTCTGATTGGAAACCATACTCGGCCAAACCTGAAAAACGAAACATAGAAAGTGAAAACTAGAACACATTCCCCTGGAAACAAACAAACCCCAAAACACACAAAACAACCCCCCTGCCACGCCCTGACCATTCTACAATGGCAACTGACCCTTTTCACTGGTCAGGATATGACAATTCCATGATATTCAAAAAATATGTGTTGACTGAATATAAGCAAGTGATGTCTGCTAAATAATCAAGTTAGGTTTCTCCAGAAATAAATAACTCTAAATAACAAACTGCGGTTATTTACAAATTAGTGAGAATATCTCACCCCATGTTCAAGAATTGCCTTTTTCCTCGCTCACTCTAGGTTAAATGAAAACGAAATCACCAAAATAGCGTTACTTTTTAAACAAAGCAATTATTATTATTAATTAATTTAGTATTATATAAAAGCCCCTTAGATATTCCCAGATATTCTCATAGATCCTAACGGAAAATGCCCCTTAGATATTAATATAGAGTCCTACAATCCTTTAAATATAATTATTGGCGGAGAGTCACATCATTGAAAAAAATATTTGTAGATATACTGTTAAAAATGGTGTAGGTCTTATTTATTTAAAGAGCATATTGAAGTTAGAAGCAAAAGCCTACAACTATTTTAGCACCGTTTCGCGCTGCTCTGAGACAAGCCTACTCCTTCCTCCCCGTCGGGGATTTGAACCCTAACGGGGTTAGAGATTTCATCTCTAAAATCAAAGGAAGTTACTAAGCTAACCTGAGAATATCTCTGTTTGACTTGTTCTAATTTAGTTTGTGTATCAGTCACATGCAGGAGTATTTGATTTAAACAAAGCCTTTCACTCTCTACCCGAGGACATCCTTCTGAATTTCAGCTGTGTATTTAACTTTATTTGTTCCCTCTACTGTTGAGGAAGTCATATTGAATTTAAAATGAACCCTGGTCAAATTCTTTCCATCAAGCTTGGTCAATACAACCTGACAAAAGACACATGTTCAGGTTTTCCAAAGGGATTGATTGGATACAGATATCTGTTATCTTTGATATTGATTGGATACAGATATCTGTTATCTTTGATATTGATTGGATGCAGATAACTGTTATCTTTGATATTGATTGGATACAGATAACTGTTATCTTCGATATTGATTGGATACAGATAACTGTTATATTTGATATTGATTGGATGCAGATATCTGTTATCTTCAATATTGATTGGATGTAGATAACTGTTATCTTTGATATTGATTGGATACAGATAACTATTATCTTCGATATTGATTGGATACAGATAACTGTTATATTTGATATTGATTGGATACAGATAACTATTATCTTCGATATTGATTGGATACAGATAACTGTTATCTTATATATTGATTGGATACAGATAACTGTTATATTTGATATTGATTTGATACAGATAACAGTTATATTTTATATTAATTGTATACTTAAGGTCTTACAAGCAGGGCAAAGACTGTGTTTGCTGTATTTTGAAACTGTATTTCAGTATGAAAATGTATGCTCTACTTCCCTACTTCCCTACTGTAAGTCAGTCTGGATAAGAGCATTTGCTAAATGACTAACATGTAAATGTTGTTGTAATTACACCAACAAATGTGGCTGTTTCACCATGAAGGATTGCAGCTTTAATACACCGCACACACTTTGTGTGAGACACACACACACACACACACACACACACACACACACACACACACACACACACACACACACACACACACACACACACACACACACACACACACACACACACACACACACACACACACACACACTCCATACCTTAAAAAACTTAGCGACAGAACTAATACACCCTCAGTCCCTTCAACTGAAGAGAATGAGTCTCAACAATTGTGTCAGACTTTGTAACTTACAAACAGCTCTAGAGAAAGTAGTAAAAAACACAGACCTATTGAGTACACAGACCTATTGAGTACACAGACCTATTGAGTACACAGACCTATTGAACACACAGACATACTGCACACACAGACATACTGAACACACAGACATATTGAACACACAGACCTATTGAGCACACAGACCTAATGAACACACAGACCTATTGAGCACACAGACCTATTGAGCACACAGACCTATTGAGCACACAGACCTATTGAGCACACAGACCTAATGAACACACAGACCTATCGAACAAACATACCTACTGAACACACACACACTTACTTGAGAGAACCTAGCAACCCGACACACACACTTTAATTGAAGTAAATTAGTCTCAACAATAAACACACAGAATGACACCATACCTGTAGGTGGGGAATCAGTGGGATGATCCAGTCAGTGAGTCCGCTTAGAGATGAGCTGACAGGGAGAAAAGCTACCGCTCAAAGCCTCAGACTCAGTCAAACTCACGCAGAGGAGACACAAACGCAGGCGTGTGTTGTCCACTCCAAATGGGGCATGAGGGAACACACAGGGTGGAAAGAGAGAGAGACAGAGCGAGAGACAGATGGAGAGAGAGACAGACGGAGAGAGAAATGGAGCGAGAGAAGGAGGAAGAGAGAGATCTGCTCTCTCCATCTGCTGGAGTTAATCAGTCAGCAGAGTCTCGCTGCCAAGGAATCACTTCACGTAAACAGTGTGACAGGACAAGGGAGGGGGAGAGGAGGAGGGGGAGGAAAGAGAGGGAGGGGGAGAGGAGGAGGAGGGGAAAGAGAGGGAGGGGGGGAGGAGGAGGAGGGGAAAAAGAGGGAGGGGGAGAGGAGGAGGAGGAGGGGAAGAGAGGGAGGGGGGGAGCAGGAGGAGGGGAAAGAGAGGGAGGGGAGAGGAGGAGGAGGGGAAAGAGAGGGAGGGGAAAGAGAGGAGGAGGGGAAAGAGAGGGAGGGGGAGAGGAGGAGGAGGAGGGGAAAGAGAGGGAGGGGGAGAGGAGGAAGAGGGGAAAGAGAGGGAGGGGAGAGGAGGAGGGGAAAGAGAGGGAGGGGGAGAGGAGGAGGAGGAGGGGAAAGAGAGGGAGGAGGAAGAGGAGGGGAAAGAGAGGGAGGGGGAGAGGAGGAAGAGGGGAAAGAGAGGGAGGGGGAGAGGAGGAGGAGGGGAAAGAGAGGGAGGGGAAAGAGAGGAGGAGGAGGGGAAAGAGAGGGAGGGGGAGAGGAGGAGGAGGGGAAAGAGAGGGAGGGGAAAGAGAGGAGGAGGAGGGGAAAGAGAGGGAGGGGGAGAGGAGGAGGAGGAGGGGAATGAGAGGGAGGGGGAGAAGAGGAGGAGGGGAAAGAGAGGGGGGGAGAGCAGGAGGAGGGGAAAGAGAGGGAGGGGGAGAGGAGGAGGGGAAGAGAGGGAGGGGGAGAGCAGGAGGAGGGGAAAGAGGGAGGGGGAGAGGAGGAGGAGGGGAAAGAGAGGGATGGGAAAGAGAGGAGGAGGGGAAAGAGAGGGAGGGGGAGAGGAGGAGGAGGGGAAAGAGAGGGAGGGGGAGAGCAGGAGGAGGGGAAAGAGAGGGAGGGGAAAGAGAGGGAGGGGGAGAGCAGGAGGAGGGGAAAGAGAGGGAGGGGGAGAGGAGGAAGAGGGGAAAGAGAGGGAGGGGAGAGGAGGAGGAGGGGAAAGAGAGGGAGGGGGAGAGGAGGAGGAGGAGGGGAAAGAGGGAGGGGGAGAGGAGGAAGAGGGGAAAGAGAGGGAGGGGAGAGGAGGAGGAGGGGAAAGAGAGGGAGGGGGAGAGGAGGAAGAGGAGGGGAAAGAGAGGGCGGGGGAGAGGAGAAAGAGAGGGAGGGGGAGAGGAGGAGGAGGGGAAGAGAGGGAGGGGAAAGAGAGGAGGAGGAGGAGGGGAAAGAGAGGGAGGGGGAGAGGAGGAGGAGGGGAAGAGAGGGAGGGGAAAGAGAGGAGGAGGAGGAGGGGAAAGAGAGGGAGGGGGAGAGGAGGAGGAGAGCTGCCTCGTTGTGAGGGAGGGGAGGAGGGAAGGAGGGAGGAAAGAAGTGTGAATGATGAAAGGGATGGAAACGGGAGAGAAGCAGAGGAGAGAAATGAGAAGAGGGGAATGAGATGAAGAGAGGGGAGGAGGGGAGGAGGGTGGTTAAGACATTTTGGTTCAATTATTATTATAATTATTATTAAATCACTCATGATAACAGCAACTATGCTGATACTATTTGGTCTTTATTAGTTTGTTTATTAGTTAAGAAAAGTTTGTTTATTAGTTAAATAAAGAACCCTCTTAGCCTCACTCCCCCCTATCTGAGATATCTACTGCAGCCCTCATCCTCCACATACAACACCCGTTTTGCCAGTCACATTCTGTTAAAGGTTCCCAAAGCAAACATCCCTGGGTTTCTACTCTTTTCAGTTCACTGCAGATAGCGACTGGAATGAGCTGCAACAAACACTCAAACTGGACAGTTTTATCTCAATCTCAAATTCAAAGACTCAATCATGGACACTCTTACTGACAGTTGTGGCTGCTTCGTGTGATGTATTTTTGTCAAACTACCTTCTTGCCCTTTGTGCTGTTGTCTGTCCTCAATGTTTGAACAGTACCAGGTTTTGTGCTGCTACCATGTTGTGCTGCTGCCATGTTGTGTTGCTACCATGCTGTGTTGTCATGTGTTGTTGCCATGCTGTGCTGTTGTCTTAGGTGTGTGTGTGTGTGTGTGTGTGTGTGTGTGTGTGTGTGTGTGTGTGTGTGTGTGTGTGTGTGTGTGTGTGTGTGTGTGTGTGTGTGTGTGTGTGTTTGCATCCGTATGTGTGTGTTCATGCCTGAACTCCCAAGGGTCCTCTCCATATCTGACATTATAAATCCTCTCCGTATCTGACAGTGTAAATCCTCTCTATATCTGACAGTGTAAATCCTCTCCATATCTGACAGTGTAAATCCTCTCTATATCTGACAGTGTAAATCCTCTCCATATCTGACAGTGTAAATCCTCTCCATATCTGACAGTGTAAATCCTCTCCATATCTGACAGTGTAAATCCTCTCTATATCTGACAGTGTAAATCCTCTCCATATCTGACAGTGTAAATTCTCTCCATATCTGACAGTGTAAATCCTCTCCATATCTGACAGTGTAAATCCTCTCCATATCTGACAGTGTAAATCCTCTCTATATCTGACAGTGTAAATCATCTCCATATCTAACAGTGTAAATCCTCTCTATATCTGACAGTGTAAATCCTCTCCATATCTGACAGTGTAAAATTTCTCCATATCTGACAGTGTAAATCCTCTCCATATCTGACAGTGTAAATCCTCTCCATATCCGACAGTGTAAATCCTCTCCATATCTGACAGTGTAAATCCTCTCCATATCTGACAGTGTAAATCCTCTCTATATCTAACAGTGTAAATCCTCTCTATATCTAACAATGTAAATCCTCTCCATATCTGACAGTGTAAATCCTCTCTATATCTAACAGTGTAAATCCTCTCTATATCTAACAATGTAAATCCTCTCCATATCTGACAGTGTAAATCCTCTCTATATCTAACAGTGTAAATCCTCTTCAAATGCAGAGTGTGACATCTGTTTGTGATCCATGTTTGAAGTTTTTAATGTCATGTGCACAGTGCCTTTCTTGCAAGCTCTAAACCCAACAATGGTGTAATCAATAACAATGTAATACCTAAAAATAACATAAGGTAGAACAAATATGAGGAAATGAAGTGAGTTTGTGTGTGTGTGTTGGTGTGTTGGTGAGCCAGCGTGCATAGTGTCCTGTACCTGTGAGTGTGCATAGAGACATTGCAAAAATAAGGGTAAACTTAGATAGTCCGTTTAGCCAATTTATTTGCTATTTAGTTAACTATTTAGCAGTCTTATGGCATGGGGATAGAAGCTGTTCAGGAGCCTGTTGGTGTCAGACTTGATACACCGGTACGGCTTGGTGCGGAAGCAGAGAGAACAGTCTATGGCTGTCTTTAGAAATTAGTACAGGAGGGGACCAAGCACACACCCCTGTAGGGCCCCCGTGTTGAGGATCAGTGTGGCGGAGATGAGGTTGTCTACCCTCACCACCTAGGGTCGGCTCGTCAGGAAGTCCAGGATCAAGTTGCAGAGGGAGGTGTTCAGTCCCAGGGTCCTAAGCTTGGTGACGAAGTTGGAAGGGACAATTGTGTTGAACGCTGAGCTGTGGTCAATAAACAGCATTTACACAAGCCAGTAGCATACCACCCTGCATCCCACTGCTGGCTTGCTTCTGAAGCTAAGCAAGGTTGGTCCTGGTCAGTCCCTGGATGGGAGACCAGATGCTGCTGGAAGTGGTGTTGGAGGGCCAGTAGGAGGCACTCTTTCTTCTGGTCTAAAAAATATCCCAATGCCCCAGGGCTGTAATTGGGGACACTGCCCTGTGTAGGGTGCTGTCTTTTGGATGGGATGTTAAACGAGTGTCCTGACTCTCTGAGGTCATTAAAGATCCCATTACATTTATTGTAAGAGTAGGGGTGTTAACTCCAGTGTCCTGGCTAAATTCCCAAGCTGTTCCTCATCCCATCATGGTCACCTAATCATCCCCAGCTTACAATTGGCTCATTCATCCCCCTCCTATCCCCTGAAACTCTTCCCCAGGTTGTTGCTGTAAATGAGAATGTGTTCTCAGTCAACTTACCTGGTAAAATAAACATACTGTAGGTACTCCTCTTATCTTGGTGAGTGAGGGCAGTGTGGAGTGCAATTGAGATTACGTTGTCTATGGATCCGTTGGGAAGGTATGCAAATTGGAATGGGTCTAGTGTGTCTGGGATGATGAAGTTAATGTGTGCTGTAACCAGCCTCTCAAAGCACTTCATGATTACAGATGTGAGTGCTACAGGGTAGTAGTCATTGTGGCATGAAGCCTTAGAGTTCTTGGGAGCACAGTGTTGTTATTGTCGAAGCGTGCATAAAATGCATTGAGTGTCATGTCTTACCTCATGCCATCAGGCCTATGTAGCTCTGAGCTACGCTACTCATATCAGGTCTAAAACCTGCTACTCATATTACTGCTGGTAGGGGGTTAAAAACATGGTTCATTAAAACCCACCTTGAGATATTGTCATGTTACCTAGTCAACCAATTCCCCAACCCATCCAGGAATACAGACATGCTCTCAACCTGACCAAGATGGCTCTCAGGAGCCTTCCCATTGTCAAATCCAGCCAGGAATCATAAAAATCTGTCGTCTTTGGAACATGTCTTCGCTAAATTGTTATGGGAACGGAATGGCCACTGTTGAGCAATCAAACGGAACGTAATCAATACAATCACTTACAAAGGGCTGAATCCAGATTGAACTGTGAAATTCTAAAATAGAACTGTGAGAATGTTCTTATTAAACGAATCAGTGAAAAAACAAACAAACCCATGATTCAATTAAAGTGTGTTAATCTCTCTGTCTTCAGTAATTGACCCCATTGTGCCTGTTTATAGGGTATCAGAGATTATGATTATTGATGATTGTGCATTAACTACGCCACCATAAACCCTTGACATTACAGTGCCTGTAGTACTAAGTAATGACCAGTAATTACAGTGTAACAAGTATTGTAATGAGTCCTTTCTAAATATTCCATTACCGTACTTCGAAGCATGTCAACCGCTGTTTAAAATCAATTTTTAAGCGATTTTTCTCGTAAAAAAGCGATAATATTCCGACCGGGAAACCCTGGTTTCGTTCAAAGACGAAAATATAAAAACATGGTGTCGCCTCGTGCACGCGCCTCAGTCTCATTGTTCTCTAATCGACCACTATCCAAATGCGCTACTGTTTTTCAGCCAGGGCCTGCAAAGGCATCATTCAGCGTTTTGCCGCCTTCTGAGAGCCTATGGGAGCCGTAGGAAGTGTCACGTTACAGCAGAGATCCTCAGTTTTCAATAAAGAGAGTGTAGAAGCCCAAGAAATGGTCAGAGAGGGCACTTCCTGTAAGGAATCTTCTCAGGTTTTTGCCTGCCATATGAGTTCTGTTATACTCACAGACACCATTCAAACAGTTTTAGAAACTTTAGGGTGTTTTCTATCCAAAGCCAATAATGATATGCATATTCTAGCTTCTGGGCAGTAGTAATAACCAGATTAAATCGGGTACGTTTTTTATCCGGCCGTGCAAATACTGCCCCCTACCCTAGAGAGGTTAAACAAATGGGAGAAAAGTATTTTGTAGATGAATTCCTCATTGTACTGTATATAAGAATATGTCACTATGTTGCCTAAAAAGTTCAAGACTGTTATTGTTTCCCTTCAATAAAATGCATTCAAAACCACTTTCTGCACATTTCTGCAGTGCTATCTCTTGCTAAAATATTAATGTTTACACCTATGCAGTACCTTTAGCAATAATAATAATAATAATAAACCTCTACTTTAGTAAAGAAAACAATTATGACAGGTGTGTTGTAATAAAAACGAGTGGTATCCACTGATTAAATGCAGTCTTTCTGCATTGTGAAGAGGGAAAACCCAGATATTCACAACGTTTGTGATGAATGACAGGTTGTTTCTTCATGCAAAATAGATTTAAGCTGCTTTATTTTAGGGGTTTAGTGAAGGCGGGTCATTTTTTTACCCTTAGGACAAGGGGAGTATATAGAATGTTAAGACTACACAAGGGTATACCAGGAAGTCCCATTACTCTGACTGTACAAGAAGGTCAATAGGTCAATAGGTCAATAGGTCAACAGCCGGTCAAGAAGAGGTGAGCAGAGGTAAGTCACCGGATATCCTAACATGTATTTGAAGTTCCATTCCAAAACACTATATATCAATTTTCAGAAATATTGGCAAATTAGCTTTTATTGTTTTAGGAAATTATGAAAGAGATTGGTGTGTTTTTTTCATTATCTAATCATGGCATGGAGTTGTTCAATGACAGATATTTTGTTTAAAATCCCTAACTTGATGGTTTCATTTCAGAGACAAAATGCTAAATGCTAAATGCTATATATCCACCTCACTCTCAGAGGAATAAGAAGTATTGCTAGTTTGTACAGTCAAATGTAACAAATAACCACATTTTGAATAAAGAAATGTACACACTATGTGACAATATATAAAAAATAAATAACTAAATACAGTTATATGAGATCTGTATGTAAAACATTTACCTTTGACATTTTAATCATTCAGTAGATAATCCTACCCAGAGTGACTTACAGTAAGGGCCTTCATCTTAAAATTGCTCGGTGAGACAACCACATCACAGTCAAATAAACAGGATACCAACATTCCATTCTAGCTAAACAATGGATATATAGCGTTTCTAAAAAAAATTGTTTAATATAAAATTCTGAGAACAGTCATATTTTACACACACACATGAAGGTACCCATAAGCAATAATATCTGATGAAAAATACAAATTTGTGAAAAATTGGTGGATGTAGCGTTTTGGATATAAACTGTTGTCGTTATAACAACTACTGCTAGAACACTATGTGAGTACTATAAGAACTATAGAAACAGATGGGATATCTTTCCATCATTAGAGTCAAATGTATTTGTCCTGTCATTTAACAAGTAAAAACACCTGAAAATTGTGGATCAATTATGAAACCAGCAATGGTGCAGCTTCACTCAACAGTTTGTTTGGCCCAGAACAGAGTGGCCTGTGAGCAGACATGGAAGCAATGAGATCCAGGATCCTCTGGCATAGAATAGAATAGAAGCATCCTCTATGTACCCTGATGTATCATTAAAACCTGTCTGGGCTAGGGGGCAGTATTTTCACAGCCGGATGAAAAACGTACCCAATTTGAACAGGTTACTACTCTGGCCCAGAAACTAGAATATGCAGATTTGGATAGAAAACACTCTGAAGTTTTTGAAACTGTTTGAATGGTGTCTGTAAGTATAACAGAACTCATATGGCAGGCCAAAACCTGAGAAAAATACAAGCAGGAAATGAAAATCTTGTGCCTGTGCTTTTTTCAAGTCATTGCCAATGGAACACACAGTGACTAATGATTCATTTTGCACTTCCTAAGGCTTCCACTAGATGTCAACAGTCTTTAGAAAGTTGTTTGAGGCGTCTATGATGAACATAGACCGAATGAGAAGGCTGGGAAGTTGGTCACCCAGGGAAGGACATCACTTCATTGGCGCGCATTCACGAGAGAGGAAGCTCTGTTCCAAAACGTTTTTCAAGACACAGGAATGGTCCGGTTGAAATATTACAGAATCTTCACGTTCTAAAGGCCCTAAAGATTGATGCTATACAACGTTTGACATGTTTGAACGAACGTAAAGAGTTTTTTTTTTACTTTTCGTCGTCACATTTTCCGCGCGCTTCCTACATTCGGAGTAGCTGAACTGAACGCGCGAACAACAAGGAGTTATTTGGACATAAATTATGAACTTTATCGAACAAAACAACATTTGTGGTGGACCTGGGATTCCTGTAAGTGCCTTCTGATGAAGATTATTAAAGGTAAGTAAATATTTCTAATGCTATTTATGCATTTAGATGACTCCAAAATGGCGGCTATCTGTATTGCGTAGTGTATTTTTTTGAGCACAGTACTCAGATTATTGCAAAGTGTGCTTTCCCAGTAAAGTTATTTTGAAATCTGTCAATGCGGTTGCATTCAGGAGATGTTAATATATAATTCTTTGAATAACAGTTTAATATTTTATCAACGTTTATGACGAGTATTTTTGTACATTTTAGTACTGATTCACCGGCAGTTTTGGGGGAAATACATTTTCTGAACGTCACGCGCCGATGTAAAATGCTCTTTTTGGATATAAATATGAACTTGATAGAACAAAAAAGGCATGTATTGTCCAACATAATGTCCTAGGAGTGTCATCTGATGAAGATTGTCAAAGGTTAGTGCATAATTTTAGCTGGTTTTCTGCTTTTGGTGACGCCTGTCCTTGCATTGAAAATGGCTGTGTGTAATTTTTTGTCTATGTACTGTCCTAACATAATCTAACTTTATGCTTTCGCTGTAAAGCCTTTTTGAAATCGGACAACGTGGTTGGATTAAGGAGATGTTTATCTTTCAAATGGTGTAAAATAGTTGATTGTTTGAGAAATTGAAATTATTAGATTTTTGCTATCTTGTCAAGCAATCCCGTTACCGGGATGAGAATGGGAAGGGGGTCCCCTAGAGGTTTTAACCATATAGCAATGTATGGTTTTTGCTGCATTAAATACATGCTTAATCATGTGGATGAGTATCCTCTATTGTATTGTGTTTCGGAGAAAATGGGGGTCATGTTAGCAGTAACTGCATACATTTACTGTGAAACCAAGGTAAATATTTTTGTTGGGGGGGGCTCTACGCTATGAGCAGTTACTGCCTTTGCTTGGTAGGGCAAAACAGGCAAAGTAACTTCAAGGATAGACTAGAATATTGGTAGAATATTGTAGAATAGAATTTTGTATAAAATAGAACAAGGGAACTACAGTCTAAGGAGAGGACAGGGAGAGAAGGAGATGAGAAAACACACACACACACACACACACACACACACACACACACACACACACACACACACACACACACACACACACACACACACACACACACACACACACACACACACACACACACAAATTTCGCTACACTCACAATAACATCTGCTAACCATGTGTATGTGACCAAAAATGTTTTATTTGATTTGACACACACACAAAACACAGATCCTTACAACTAACGTCAAACCAAGGACAGCCATTGACTCTACTGCCCCCTTCAGATTAATGTGTGCAACTACATATCACTACAACCACTACAACCAGCAGTACGAACCAGTCCCCTAAGTTAAAGGGAAAGGGAAAGGGGGATACCTAGTCAACTGAATGCATTCAACTGAAATGTGTCTTTAACATTTAACCCAACCCCTCTGAAGTTTTGGTAAGGTCAAGGCCACTCAAGCTGCCGATGAAGCTGCCCTTAGCGGACTGCTATAGTCCTCATGTCCCGTCATTCAAAAGTAGGTTGATGGTTGAAAGCATGAACCTTGCCATGTCTGAGTAGTCGTCAACAACAACACATTACTCAACCTGTCCTCCACACACCTCATCGGCTATGGGAACAACTCAGGTGAGTTAACACACATAGTACATCACAGTGTACAGACACACACGAGACACACACACACACACACACACACACACACACACACACACACACACACACACACACACACACACACACACACACACACACACACACACACACACACACACTAACGTCACAGTGTGGGAGTGCTGGTATTAAGTTACCACAGGTACGCAGTGTGTTGGCCTTTTTCCACACACCTACGTGACTGAAGGACTGGCCAAGACAATGTTGTGTCCCTAGAGATCCTATTAAATTACTAGAGGGGCAATGTCATAAACCCTCAAGGTTCCAACATGTTCACATAATTATAAATACAGTTTATACGAGTATTATACACATTTTTAGTATAAATAGATTATCAAATATATGTGAAAAGACCATTAATATCTCCATTAAATTTTTCTTGGAAAGCTGAGACTGCTATTATATGATACAATATCAGTAATTGCTGCGTTTACATCATCAACTGGTTTCAACCAGTGTATGGCTGTGAATTGACTGCATTGTTTGAATGGAATGTTGGCATATTGGCAGTTAATATGTACAGTTTATGGAATCATTCCTCTGAAACTGTCTGGCTTGCTCGATAGCTTGGGACTGTAAGGATCTATCTGCACAAAGATGATTCTGAAATAATTTGACTTTGAAATTCTGAACCTTCATTGGTTTGAATGGTGTCAGCTGTTTTTTACCTTGTATTCTTATTAACTTAATAACATGAATTGGGGTATTTAGAGTACTATATAGGTAGACAACATTGAAAATAACAAGAAAGAAACGTATAGTCCCAAGCTCTCTAGCTAACAAACATACAGTAGAGATAATTTCTTAAAATGTGTTATTTTACACAATATCTTATCACAGCACTGGTATACCATGTTTGACCAACTCCCTTACCAAAATGGCTGTTCTTTACATAGAAATAGAATGAAAAACAATGGGTTTGGAACCTCTAATCCTGACAATTTGTTTGCTAAACTCTTGGGTACGCTCGTAATGGCTGCCTGGTATTGCAATGGTATAAATTCCATGGTAATACAAATGATGTTGACTGATGTTGCACATGCAATGGAATGGTTTTTTTGTAATGTCAGTTGAGTTGAATTAACAATGGCCGCCAGTCCACCCATTATGTCATCATTGACTTGAATGGGGACGCCAGTTCTATTCATTCTATTTCTATCATTGGAGGCTGCTGAGTGGAGGACGGCTTATAATAATGACTGGAATGGTGTAAATGTCATGGTATCAAACACATGGAAGCCATGGAAACCACGTGTTTGGTGTATTTGATACCATTCCACCAATACCGCTCCAGCCATTACCTAGAGCCCATTCTCCACAATTAAGGTGCCACCAACCTCCTGTGATTTACATGGATCGTTTTCCTATAATAAGAAAGTTCATGTTCATTCTAGTATTCTAATTCCTAATTCTATGTTTGTGTCCGCATAAAGATAACAGATAAGTTATCCCCTAATAGTCAAAACTTACCAACACCATGCATGTGGCAACAACACAGAAAAAGGTGAGCAGCACAGCAGTAGTTTCACAGAAGTCCGTTGAATTTAGGTCCAGGTACTCCCAAACCAAATGAGCCTAAGGACAGAGTTAGATACCTTTCCTGCAGTCAAATGACCAAATCGCCCTCTAGTGGCCTCATGGGTGGAATGTTATTAATATTTTTCATAATTTCATCATTAATAAACATTATTTTAAAAACCTGCAGAAAATCTGGTATTTCTATGTGTAACGCCCTGGCCATAGAGAGGGGTTTTTTGTTCTTTATTTTGGTTAAGCCAGGGTGTTACGTTGGGTGGGCGTTCTATGTTCCTTTCTCTATGTTTTTGTATTTCTTTGTTTTGGGCCGTGTGTGGCTCCCAATCAGGCACAGCTGAAGCTCGTTGTTGCTGATTGGGAGTCACACATAAGGAGCATGTTTTTCCTTTGGGTTTTGTGGGTAATTGTTTCTGTTTAGTGTTTGCACCTGACAGGACTGTTTGGCTGTCGGTTTCTTGTTTTTTTGTCCAACGTGTTCTTTCTGTAATAAATTCCTGAAGATGAACACATCCTCCGCTGCACCTTGGTCTAATTCTAACGACGGCCGTTACACTATGTCAAATAGTTTTGTTATATTCCAGTCCTCAGTGACGTATATAAAGTGTAATATTGGGATGCAAACTCAAAATGTAATACATTTCAACTCTATATCTGACATGGTACAGGTTGCCCATTATGACATGGTACAGGTTGCCCATTCTGACATGGTACAGGACCCATTCTGACATGCTACAGGTTTCCCATTCTGACATGGTACAGGTTACCCATTCTGACATGGTACAGGTCCCCATTCTGACATGGTACAGGTCCCCATTCTGACATGGTACAGGTCTCCCATTCTGACATGGTACAGGTTTCCCATTCTGACATGGTACAGGTCCCCATTCTGACATGGTACAGGTTTCCCATTCTGACATGGTACAGGTTTCCCATTCTGACATGGTACAGGTTCCCCATTCTGACATGGTACAAATTTCCCATTCTGACATGGTACAGGTCTCCCATTCTGACATGGTACAGGTTCCCCATTCTGACATGGTACAGGTTTCCCATTCTGACATGGTACAGGTTCCCCATTCTGACATGGTACAGGTTCCCCATTCTGACATGGTACAGGTCTCCCATTCTGACATGGTACAGGTTACCCATTCTGACATGGTACAGGTTACCCATTCTGACATGGTACAGGTTACCCATTCTGACATGGTACAGGTTCCCCATTCTGACATGGTACAGGTTACCCATTCTGACATGGTACAGGTTCCCCATTCTGACATGGTACAGATTGCACATTACCATGTGTGAGGTGTTACTTTTATTTCAGTAGATTTGTTTATGACTACCAAGACTACCACTCTGTGTGACCCTGATTTAGCCCAGAGCAGGAAAAGGTTATTAAGGCTAAGGTTAAGGTCAGGATTAGGTTTAGGGCTTACTCCCGGAAGACAAAATAAAAACGAAACAAAAGAACGACAATACAAACAAAGATTCCACAAAGACTAATCAACAATTTCAATAATTTCAGAAGTGATTTCAGTCGAAGTGTAATAGGTGTCACAGGGTGACATCACTTCCTTTTAGCTAAACACAGTCTTCCTGTCAGAATGTAGTTAGTTAATTGGGAATCCAATAAAAAAACAATATTTTGGACTCAAAATGCACAATGTTGATCTTTAATCAGTCCAATTGATGAAATGACCATCCCTACCAATGAATTAGATTTACTATACAAGCTCTCAAAGGACTTTAATTTGTTTGAGGGTAACTCTCTCCATACATTACCCACATAGAAGGGTTGGCTGCTTAGCAACAAAACCGACGAGTGACAACTATGTAGCAAAACAGACAGGATTGGCTTAGATTGTTCACATGTAAACTATATTTCGTATCCAATGTTTATTGAAAACATAAATACATCTACACAATGATCACTTGTTGTCTCTCAAATACAACGTTACAGTTGATGGTTAGCTAGCTAGTGAATTTTAGCCATATTAGCATTGACATGAAATCAATTAAAACACCTCAAAACACGACATGGTATCAGGAACAAGATGAAACTAGCTGAAACGACTCACAATCAGTGGTGGAAAAAGTACCTGATTGTAAAGACACTTTAACAGAAAATGAATCAAGTAAAAGTAAAAGTCATCCAGTAAATACTACTTGAGTAAAAGCCTAAAAGTATTTGGTTTTAAATATACTTAAATATCAAAAGTAAATGTAGTTTCAAAAATATACTTAAGAATTAAAAGTAAATATGTCATATATGGCAAACCAGATGGCACAATTTTCTTGTTTTTAAAATGTATAGATAGTCAGGGGCACACTCCAACACTCAGACATCATTTACAAACAAATAATTTGTGTTTGAGTCCACCAGATCAGAGGTAGTAGTGATGACCAGGGATAAGTGTGTGAATTAGACCATTTTCCTGTTCTGCTAAGCATTCAAAATATAACGAGTACTTTTAGGTGTCAGGGAAAATGAATGGAGTAAAAAGTACATTATTTTATTTAGGAATGTAGTGGAATAAAAGTTAAAGTTGTCTAAAATATAAATAGTAAAAGAAAGTACAGATACCCTAAAAAACTACATAGGTAGTACTTTAAAGTATTTTTTACTTCAGTACTTAACTCCGCTACTTACGATTCCCCACATGGAAGTTTCTTGACATTGTTGCTAACTATCCAGAATGACAACAACACACACACTTCTTCCCCATTGAAGCGTGCGCATTGTTTTCATGACGCTGTCAGCTAACTCATCTATAGGATACACTATACAATGTATACACATAGGATATGTTGTTGTCTGTAATGTTCATTGAGTATGGTTAGCATCAATATAATGTTAATTGAGTATGATTGGCATCAATATAATGTTCATTGAGTATGATTGGCATCAATATAATGTTCATTGAGTATGATTGGCATCAATATAATGTTCATTGAGTATGATTGGCATCAATATAATGTTCATTGTGTATGATTAGCATCAATATAATGTTAATTGTGTATGATTGGCATCAATATAATGTTCATTGAGTATGATTGGCATCAATATAATGTTAATTGAGTGTGAGTAGCATCAATATAATGTTCATTGAGTATGATTGGCATCAATATAATGTTCATTGTGTATGATTGGCATCAATATAATGTTAATTGAGTATGATTGGCATCAATATAATGTTCATTGAGTATGATTGGCATCAATATAATGTTCATTGAGTATGATTGGCATCAATATAATGTTCATTGAGTATGATTGGCATCAATATAATGTTAATTGTGTATGATTGGCATCAATATAATGTTCATTGTGTATGATTGGCATCAATATAATGTTCATTGTGTATGATTGGCATCAATATAATGTTCATTGTGTATGATTGGCATCAATATAATGTTCATTGTGTATGATTGGCATCAATATAATGTTAATTGTGTATGATTGGCATCAATATAATGTTAATTGTGTATGATTGGCATCAATATAATGTCCATTGTGTATGATTGGCATCAATATAATGTTCATTGTGTATGATTGGCATCAATATAATGTTCATTGTGTATGATTGGCATCAATATAATGTAAATTGAGTATGATTAGCATCAATATAATGTTCATTGTGTATGATTAACATCAATATAATGTTAATTGTGTATGATTGGCATCAATATAATGTCCATTGTGTATGATTGGCATCAATATAATGTTCATTGTGTATGATTGGCATCAATATAATGTAAATTGAGTATGATTAGCATCAATATAATGTTCATTTGTATGATTGGCATCAATATAATGTTCATTGTGTATGATTGGCATCAATATAATGTTCATTGTGTATGATTAGCATCAATATAATGTTCATTGTGTATGATTGGCATCAATATAATGTTCATTGTGTATGATTGGCATCAATATAATGTAAATTGAGTATGATTAGCATCAATATAATGTTCATTGTGTATGATTGGCATCAATATAATGTAAATTGAGTATGATTAGCATCAATATAATGTTCATTGTGTATGATTAACATCAATAGAAAGATAAATGTTTCCAGGTAGCTGGGTCCCTTCACAGGGTTTCATATGACGCAAGATCAGGAGCATCACATTATATCTGCCTCCCAAAAGGCACCCTATTCCCTACATAGTGCACTACTTTTGACCAGAGCCATGTTCCCTACATAGTGCACTACTTTTGACCAGAGTCCTATTCCCTACATAGACCACTACTTTTGACTAGATCCCTATAGGGCCCTCATCAAAAGTAGTGCACTATATATAGCAACAGGGTGCTTCATATTGTGGTAGATTAGAGGCGTCACATTAGAAACGCCTGATTAATCATTGAACCCATCTTTAAGATCCTAGAACCAGACCTAGTTTAGACCCCATTGGACAGTGGGTTATTGTATGAGGACTGTATGTGTGTGCGTGCATGCATGCGTCTGTGTGAATCACTACGTAATTGGAGAGTGATATGTGATAAGGCGTGGTATGTGATGAGGCCGCGAGAGAAAACATACAAGATGGATACAGGATAAGTGTACTGTAATCTACTGTACTTAGTGTCACATTGGTGCGGACAGGAAGGAAACTCAATAGCCACTCTGCTTCGCAGACTGAGGAAGATCCATTTCGAGAAGGGGAATAACGCCACGATTTAATCCACTATAGAGATTAATTCAAACCTTATATGGTCAGATCAACCCACTATGTGATCAATTCAACCCTTATATGGTCAGATCAACCCACTATGTGATCAATTCAAACCTTATATGGTCAGTTCAACCCAATATGAGATCAATTCAACCATTATATGGTCAGTTCAACCCAATGTGAGATTAATTCAACCCTTATGGTCAGTTCAACCCAATATGAGATCAATTCAACCATTATATGGTCAGATCAACCCACTATGTGATCAATTCAAACCTTATATGGTCAGTTCAACCCACTATGAGATCAATTCAACCCTTATGGTCAGTTCAACCCAATATGAGATCAATTCAACCATTATATGGTCAGATCAACCCACTATGAGATCAATTCAACCCTTATGGTCAGTTCAAGCTGTGGTGGTCAGTGCCGTTTCAGATGAGGGAGGACAAATATTTTTTCATGAGCATGGGCTTATTTCTATTACAGCATATTGAATGACTGTCATTCATATTCCATTCACCCAGTTCAATGTAACATCGATAGGTTTAGGCTACTACATGATACTGGAATTTTCCCTGTACCCATCATGAGGTTGCTACAACCTAGCCTATGAATGAAAGTTTACAACGTAGGTGCACGCAGGTCAAGAGACAAATTTGATGTGACAGACAGTGACACATGGACAGACAGTGGCATTCAATACCGCCTTGCACACTCTTGCCTGCATCTATTCTGATATAGGGTGTAATCATTAGTCCAACAGTTGCAAATGAGGGTATCTATTGGACAAATTCTGGTATCTTTATCCCCGTTTTGTTCCGTTTGCTTCCGTTTAAGAAACGTTTTTCAACAGAATTCGCGGAATGAATACACCCCTGATCACACGTAAACACAGTTCACTTTCATAGCAGCCACGTTGTATTCCTTCTCACATCTATGAGCTCTCTTCTTCTCACCTCTTCCCTTCGCTTGTGGATTTCAATGCACAACACATCAGCTGTATGTGACCAGGCGAAAAAACCTTTCCAAGCCAAACCGCTACACACAGCCTAGGTCGTCGTCACTGTATTAGCTAAAGTAACGTCAGTCAGCATAGCTAACAGAACTAACGCGTTAGTAAACCCGCTATAATCATGCAGTAACATTACTGTAAGCAGTTACACCAGCAGGCCCCAGTGGCAATAGATTAGTTAAACCAAAAGCTTACCTTGACTTGGAAGAGTTCCAGTGTTATGATGGATAGTCATAGCCAGCTAGCTAACATAGCATCCCTCTGTTTGAGCATGGTGTTTCAGTAGGCTAAACTAGCTAGCTACATTTTCTTGCTAACTAACTTAAAATGAAAGTGAAAAAATGCTGAAATCTCTCTCTATTTCTCTCTTGCTTCTCCTTCATTTTGGGAAGAAATGAATTTGTTAAAAACTGTTCAACTATTTTCTTTCTCTTGCTTTGAGTCAACTACTCACCACAAGGTAGGCACTGCAGTGCTAGCTAGCTGTAGTTTATGCTTTCAGTACAAGATTCATTCTCTGATACTTTGATTGGGTGGACAACATGTCAGTTCATGCTGAAAGAGCTCTGATAGGTTGGAGGACGTCCTCCGGAAGTTGTCATAATTACTGTGTAAGTCTATGGAAGGGGTGAGAACCAAGAGCCTCCTAGGTTTTATATTGAAGTCAATGTACTCAGAGGAGGACGGAAGCTAGCTGTCTTCCAGCTACACCATGGTGCCACCCTACAGAGTGCTGTTGAGGCTACTGTAGATCTTCTTTGGAAAGTAGTGTGTTATAATCAATTATTTGGCGACGTGATTATATTTAGCATAGTTTTATCTAAAAAGGATAACTTTTCAAATGTTCAATTTAATTAATTAAGCATGTGGAGTAATTAGTAGGATTCTGTGTTTACACATTCAAAAGAGATCGCTTTTGATAAAAATGCTTTATCTGCCTTCCCAATGAAAACTAGTGTGAAAATTCAAACATATATTTGATGGAAAAGAGATGTTGCATGTTTCTGGAAGATGCACCATGCTGCATTGTTGACAACATGACCCAGCGGCGCAGATTACTGTTCTATTTGAGAAGGACGCTCCTACCTCATCGCTTTTGGCCGTTCACGTCACGGGCCATAGATTGGTGGGAAATACTCTTTTCACGCCACTTCGATACCGAAGTAACTTTTTTGTAGCAGGTTAGGAAAACTTACACAGCAGGTTAGGATAATTTACGTAGCAGGTTAGTACCTGAGATTAAGATTAGGGAAAGGGTTAGGGTTAGCTACTGTACGAAAATCCCTTTTTATCGAAGTGGCGTGAAAAGAGTGTGTACTGTAGAGTGTGTACTGTAGAGTGTGTACTGTAGAGTGTGTACTGTAGAGTGTGTACTATAGAGTGTGTACTATAGAGTGTGTACTGTAGAGTGTGTACTATAGAGTGTGTACTGTAGAGTGTGTACTATAGAGTGTGTACTATAGAGTGTGGACTGTAGAGTGTGTACTATAGAGTGTGTACTATAGAGTGTGTACTGTAGAGTGTGTACTATAGAGTGTGTACTATAGAGTGTGTACTGTAGAGTGTGTACTGTAGAGTGTGTACTATAGAGTGTGTACTATAGAGTGTGTACTGTAGAGTGTGTACTATAGAGTGTGTACTATAGAGTGTGTACTGTAGAGTGTGTACTGTAGAGTGTGTACTATAGAGTGTGTACTATAGAGTGTGTACTATAGAGTGTGTACTGTAGAGTGTGTACTATAGAGTGTGTACTGTACAGTGTGTACTGTACAGTGTGTACTATAGAGTGTGTACTGTAGAGTGTGTACTATAGAGTGTGTACTGTAGAGTGTGTACTGTAGAGTGTGTACTATAGAGTGTAGCCTAGCGGCTCAGTCTGTCATTATGATTTACCAATCACACCTGTTCCGGAACAGGGATGTCTCTCTGTGTCTCTGTCTCTCTGTCTCTCTGTCTCTCTGTCTCTCTCTCAGCAGCTGTTTGATAGTGTTATTCCCTGAGGAAATGCCAGAGGGACAGTAACACACATAGAGGAGGGGGGTGCCAGGATGCTCATATACATTTCACCCAAGAGGTTCAATTCCAGGATGCCAGCGTTTCTCTAAACACGTCATACTCTAACATTCCCCACCCAATACCTATCATCATCTCTTCTACAAACTAACCCTTCGCCCCTCTCCCCTCAAAGTACTCTCTTCTTCTGCCCTGTGCTTGTTTAGCCAGATGTTATGATAGATAACATTGTTGGCGTCCAAACTCTGTTATGTGCCAACAGTAGGCTTCGGTAGGATAGATTCCAAAACGGTGGTTGGTGTCCTTCGCTGTGTTCCGGCTACCCGCTTAGGCAACACCGATTACATCGTTGGCAAATGGACTTATGATTGGTATGGATACTGCCAATCAAGTATCAACCATGTTCCAACAGAATGCAGTCTGTCCTGTAATGCTACACCATTATAAACGTACAAAAGGTGCTAAGAGAGGAAACAAATTGATCAGAGCTACCCAAACAAATGGTATCAAACCCTAGTTCCAAATAGTAGTTCTATATCAAATCCTAGTTCCAAATAGTATTTCCAAAAAGTAGTATTATGAGGGGTTAACAGAAAAGTAGCCTGTGGACGACTGTGGTGTTGTCATCGATTACTGTGCACGATACATGTCAGAGTATGTATGTGTACACTGGTAATTACAGTCGAATGTAACCAGATCAATAATCTAGATACTATTGACTTTTATCTAGGATAACCCAGACCAATAGATAGAGATACAGCATCTACCTGTATATGACCCTGGATGTAGAGATATTTACCTTTATATTACCCTGGATGTAGAGATATCTACCTGTATAGGAACCTGGATGTAGAGATATCTACCTGTATATAACCCTGGATGTAGAGATATCTAGCTGTATATTACCCTGGATGTAGAGATATCTACCTGTATATTACCCTGGATGTAGAGATATCTACCTGTATATGGCCCTGGATGTAGAGATATCTACCTGTATATGACCCTGGATGTAGAGATATCTAGCTGTATATTACCCTGTATGTAGAGATATCTACCTGTATATGACCCTGGATGTAGAGATATCTACCTGTATATAACCCTGGATGTAGAGATATCTACCTTTATATGACCCTGGATGTAGAGATATCTACCTGTATATGGCCCTGGATGTAGAGATATCTACCTTTATATGACCCTGGATGTAGAGATATCTACCTGTATAGGACCCTGGATGTAGAGATATCTACCTGTATATGACCCTGGATGTAGAGATATCTACCTGTATATGGCCCTGGATGTAGAGATATCTAGTTGTGTATTACCCTGGATGTAGAGATATCTACCTGTATATGACCCTGGATGAAGAGATATCTACTTGTATATGACCCATTAGAGTTAACAGCCTTAGAAATTGTAGCCCAAATAAATGCTTCAGAGTTCAAGTAACAGACACATCTCAACATCAACTGTTCAGAGGAGACTGCCGTGAATCAGGCCTAATGGTCGAATTGCTAACCACTACAAAAGGACACCAAAAATAAGAAGAGACTTGCATGGGCCAAGAAACATGAGCAATGGACATTAGACCGGTGGAAATCGGTCTATTGGTCTGATGAGTCCAAATTTGCGATTTTTGGTTCCAACCGCCATGTCTTTGTGAGACGCAGAGTAAGTGAACGGACGATCTCCGCATGTGTGGTTCCCACCTTGATGCATGGAGGAGGAGGTGTGATGGTGTGGGGGTTCTTTGCAGGTGACACTGTCAGTGATTTATTTAGAATTCAAGGCAAAATTAACCAGCATGGCTACCATAGCATTCTGCAGCAATACGCCATCCCATCTGGTTTTCCGCTTAGCGGGAAGTGGAAACGTCTAGGAGCAACAACGGCTCAACTTCAAAATGGTAGGCCACACAAGCTTACAGAACAGGACCGCCGAGTGGTGAAGCGCGTAGTGCGTAAAAATCAGTTGCAATACTCACTACGGAGTTCCAAACTGCCTCTGGAAGCAACGTCAGCACAAGAACTGTTCGTCTGGAGCTTTATGAAACAGGTTTAGATGGCCGAGCAGCCGCACACAAGCTTAAGATCACCATACGCAATGCCAAGCGTTGGCTGGAGTGGTGTAAAGCTCGCCGCCATTGGACTCCGGAGCAGTGGAAACACGTTCTCTGGAGTGATGAATCACGCTTCACCATCTGGCAGTCCAACGGACGAATCTGGGTTTGGCGGATGCCAGGAGAACGCTACCTCCCCCAATGCATAGTGCCAACTGTAAAGTTTCGTGGGGGAGGAATAATGGGCAGGGGTTGTTGTTCATGGTTTAGGCCCCTTAGATCCAGTGAAGGGATATCTTTTCATGAGCATGGGCTTATTTCTATTACAGCATATTGAATGACTGTCATTGTTATTCCATTCACCCAGTTCAATGTAACATCGATAGGTTTAGCCTCAGTATGCAATGACATTCGAGATGATTTTGTGCTTCCAACTATGTGGCAACAGTTTGGGGCAGGCCCTTTCCTGTTTCAGCATGACAATGCCCCTGTTCACAAAGCAAGGTCCATACAGAAATACAGTACCAGTCAAAAGTTTGGACACACCTACTCATTCAAGGTTTTTTCTTTATTTTTACTATTTTCTACATTGTAAAATAATAGTGAAGACATGAAAACTATGAAATAACACATTAAATCATGTAGTAACCAAAAAAGTGTTAAAAACAAATCAAAATATATTTCAGATTTGAGATTCTTCAAAGTAGCCACTCTTTGCCTTGATGACAGCTTGGTGTATCAACCTATATATGGCCCTGGGCAATACAAGCCAGTGTCATCAATACATCCCATAGCATACAGTAGAGTAGGCCTGGTTAAGGTAGGCCTGGTTACAGTAGGCCTGGTTACAGTAGGCTGGGTTACAGTGGACCTGGTACCAATAACAATAACATGTAATAATATAATATAATAATAATAATAATAATAATAATATAGTAGAGTACGGTCCCAAATGGCACCATCTTCCCTACAAATGGCACCATCTTCCCTACCATCTTCCCTAAATAAATTTGATTTGATTTGACATAGTGCACTACTTTTGACGGGCCCTGGTCTAGTGTTCAGTATGGTTATGAACCATGCAATGAACTCAATTAACTAAATGCTAATTATTTAAGCAATAAGGCGCGAGGGGGAGTGTTATATGGTCAGTACACCACGGCTAAGGGTTGTTCTTAGACACAGCCCTTAGCCGTGGTACAGTTGAAGTCGGATGTTTACATACACTTAGGTTGGAGTCATTAAAACTTGTTTTTCAACCACTCCACAAATTTGTTCTTAACAAACTATAGTTTTGGAAAGTCGGTTAGGACATCTACTTTGTGCATGACACAAGTAATTATTCCAACTTATAACAGATTATTTCACTTATAATTCACTGTATCACAATTCCAGTGGGTCAGAAGTTTACATACACTAAGTTGACTGTGCCTTTAAAGAGCTTAGAAAATTCCAGAAAATTATGTCATGCCTTTAGAAGCTTCTGATAAGCTAATTGACATAATTTGAGTCAATTGGAGGTGTACCTGTGGATTTATTTCAAGGCCTACCTTCAAACTCAGTGCCTCTTTGCTTGACATCATGGGAAAATCAAAAGAAATCAGCCAAGACCTCAGAAAAAAAATAGTAGACCTCCGCAAGTCTGGTTCATCCTTGGGAGCAATTTCCAAATGCCTGAAGGTACCACGTTCATCTATACAAACAATAGTACGCAAGTATAAACACCATGGGACCACGCAGCCATCATACCGCTCAGGAAGGAGACGCGTTCTGTCTCCTAGAGATGAACGTACTTTGGTGTGAAAAGTGCAAATCAATCCCAGAACAACAGCAATGGACCTTGTGAAGATGCTGGAGGAAACAGGTACAAAAGTATCTATATCCACAGTAAAATTAGTCCTATATCGACATAACCTTAAAGGCCACTCAGCAAGGAAGAAGCCACTGGTCCAAAACCGCCATAAAAAAGCCAGACTACGGTTTGCAACTTCACATGGGGACAAAGATTGTACATTTTGGAGAAATGTCCTCTAACAAAAATAGAACTGTTTGGCCATAATAACCATTGTTATGTTTGGAGGAAAAATGGGGAGGCTTGCAAGCCAAAGAACACCATCCCAACCGTGACGCACAGAGGTGGCAGCATCATGTTGTGGGGGTGCTTTGCTGCAGGAGGGACTGGTGCACTTCACAAAATAGATGGCATCATGAGGCGGGAAAATTATGTGGATATATTAATGTAACATCTCAAGACATCAGTCAGGAAGTTAAAGCTTGGTCGCAAATGGATCTTCCAAATGGACAATGACCCCAAGCATACTTCCAAAGTTGTGGCAAAATGGCTTAAGGACAACAATGTCAAGGTATTGGAGTGGCCATCACAAAGCCCTGACCTCAATCCTATAGAACATTTGTGGGCAGAACTGAAAAAGCGTGTGCGAGCAAGGAGGCCTACAAACCTGACTCAGTTACACCAGCTCTGTCAGGAGGAATGGGCCAAAATTCACCCAACTTATTGTGGGAAGCTTGTGGAAGGCTTCCTGAAACGTTTGACCCAAGTTAAACAATTTAAAGGCAATGCTACCAAATACGAATTGAGTGTATGTGAACTTTTGACCCACTGGGAATGTGATGAAAGAAATAAAAGCTGAAATAAATAATTCTCTCTACTATTATTCTGACATTTCACATTCTTAAAATAAAGTGGTGATCCTAACTGACCTAAGATAGGGCATTTTTACTAGGATTAAATGTCAGGAATTGTGAAAAACTGAGTTTAAATGTATTTGGCTATGGTGTATGTAAACTTCCGACTTGAACTGTATATTGGCCATATATCACAAACCCCCCCGAGGTGCCTTATTGCTATTATAAACTGGTTACCAATGTAATTAGAGCAGTAAAAATAAATGTTTTGTCATTCCCATGGTGTACGGTCTGATATACCACGGCCGTCAGCCAATAAGCATTCAGGGCTGGAACCACACAGTTTATAATATTGATTATAATATAACATGGCATTGTCGTTTCTGATTGGCTTGAAGGGCATTCTAGAGCGTGCATTATTTCCCTGTAACGCACGTTATACTTCAATGGCTATAGTTCATTTTTACATGTTTTCTTTGAGCTGCTTTTGAAAGCAAAATTGAAACAGAATTGGTAATGGACTGATAGTTTAGTTACCTAAACTAGCAAGTCTGGTTGGTTACCACGGTAACTACCGTAGCTATCTAGTAAACTTGCTAGCTACTTCAGTGGATGTTGAACACATTTCTAGCGGCAAATGTGTTAAATTATGGCCATGGTATTAAAAGGATAATCAACTCGGGGCTCTATGAGTTCTCTGGAAAATAATGCACACTTTCCACGTCATTCATTATTTTCTATAGAACGCGTAGCCCCTCGTTGGTTATCCCTTACATAGAATATTGATGATTGGTTCGTCAATTAGGTTCAAACAGTTTAACATCAAATTGATCCAATCGATGCAGTACAGTGTGTGTGTGTGTGTGTGTGTGTGTGTGTGTGTGTGTGTGTGTGTGTGTGTGTGTGTGTGTGCTGTGTGTGTGTGTGTGTGTGTGTCTGTGTGTGTGTGTGTGTGTGTGTGTGTGTGTGTGTGTGTGTGTGTGTGTGTGTGTGTGTGTGTGTGTGTGTGTGTGTGTGTGCGATTGTGTAACGCATACCCAACATTTCTGGTATTATCTGGAGATTTTTTGCCTACATTCCTGCTTGGATGCGCATTCAGCACCAGCCTGATACGTACTGTGTGTGTGTGTGTGTGTGTGTGTGTGTGTGTGTGTGTGTGTGTGTGTGTGTGTGTGTGTGTGTGTGTGTGTGTGTGTGTGTGTGTGTGTGTGTTGGTATGTGGGAACCTAGACAAATGTATTAAAGTCTTTCTGATTAAAATGGCTCTATCAAAGTGTTCTATGTTCAAAATGGAATTAATGATCCCGTCTTAATCTTAACATCAGACCAAAGGACAGAGTTAAAGAATTTAAATATCCATTGAGCAGATACCCAGACCAGATCTCAGACTGTAGCTTTAAGCTCATTCCATGATAACTATTAAAACAACGGATCTCAGATCAGCAACTATTTTATATATAGAAAAGAGAGGGAGTGAGAGAAAGCCAAAGTCTAAATCCCTTCTCCAATAACCTTGAATTATATCCAATTAAAATCATAGTTAGGGAGCACAGATAAAGTCTTATGTTCACTTCTCTTATACATGCTTAGAATAAAAATAATTCTCAAAGAATTCTATGTGGAGGGGAAGGGTTCTAGGCTACATTGAAAACTGGTGGAGGTTATTGATAGAAAATTCCACTAATAATTCACCACTACATTCAAGAGAAAAAAGGATTCCAAAATGGTTCTTTGGTTGTCCCGTAGGAGAACCCTTTTTGGTTCCAGGTAGAACCCTTTTGAGTTCCATGTGCAACCATCTGTGGAATGGGAACCCAAAAGGGTTCTACCTGGAACCAAATAAGGGTTCTTCAAAAGGTTCTCCTATGTTGACAGCCGAAAACCCTTTTTAGGTTCTAGATAGCTCTTTTTTTTAAAGAGTGTAGTTCCTTATAGTTCAGTGGGTTAAACATAGTTCTGACAACACCAAGGTTAGTGTGGGTACTCAATATGTGTTAGTCTACTAGATAACCATAAGCCTACCTATCGATGACTTATGAATGACGATGACTAGAGACCTGATCAGACTATAGATACACATATCTAGGTATTTAAGTTTTTTGTTTTAAGAAATGTAAAAAAAGAAAATGATTTTGTTTTGTCATTATGGGGTATTATGTGTCGATTGAGGATTTTTTTTTCATCAATTTTAGAAAAAGGCTGTAAGGTAACAAAACGTGGAAAAAGTCAAGAGGTCTGAAAACTTTCCAAATGAACTGTACAATGCATTCGGAAAGTATTCAGACCCCTTTACTTTTTCCACATATTGTTACATTACAGCCTTTTTTACCCTCATCAATCTACACACAATGCCGCATAATGACAAAGCGAAAACAGGTTCGTAGAAATGTTTGCACATTTATTACAAATAAAAACCAGAAATATCTTATTTGCATAAGTATTCAAACACTTTGCTATGAGACTCAACATTGAACTCAGGTGCATCCTGTTTCTATTGATCATCCTTGAGATGTTTTTACAACTTCATTGGAGTCCACCTGTGGTAAATTCAATTTATTGGACCTGATTTGGAAAGGCACACACCTGTCTATATAAGGTCCCACAGTTGACAGTGCATGTCAGAGCAAAAATCAAGCCATGAGGTCAAATGAATTTTTCTGTAGAGCTCCAAGACAGGATTGTGTCACGGCACAGATCTGGAGAAGGGAACCAAAAAATGTCTGCAGCATTGAAGGTCCCTCTTCCTAGAGCTGGCCAAACTGCGAAATTGGGGGAGAAGGGCCTTGGTCAGGGAGGTGACCAAGAACCCGATGGTCACTCTTACAGAGTTCCTCTGTGGAGATGGGAGAACATTCCAGAGGACAACAATCTCTGCAGCACTCCACCAATCAGGCCTTTCTGGTAAAGTGGCCACTCTTCAGTAAAAGGCACATGACAGCCCGCTTGGAGTTTGCCAAAAGGCACCTAAATGTCTCTCAGACCATGAGAAACAAGATTCTCTGGTCTGATGAAACCAAATGCCAAGTGTCATGTCTGGAGGAAACCAGACACCGCTCGTTACCTGGCAACTACGATCCCTAATATGAAGCATGGTGGTGGAAGCATCATGCTGTGGGGATGTTTTTCAACAGCAGGGATTCAGAGACAAGTCAGGATCGAGGGAAAGATGAACGGCGCAAAGTACAGAGAGATCCTTGATGAAAACCTGCTCCAGAGCACTCAGGACTTCAGACTGGGGTGAAGGTTCACCTTCCAACAGGACAACAACCCTAAGCACACAGCCAAGACAACGCAGGAGTGGCTTCGGGACAAGCCTCTGATTGTCCTTGAGTGGCCAAGCCAGAGCCCGGACTTGAGCCCGATTGAACATCTCTGGAGAGACCTGAAAATAACTGTGCAGTGACACTCCCCATCCAATCTGACAGAGCTTGAGAGGATCTGCAGAGAAGAATGGGATAAACTCCCCAAATACAGGTGTGCCAAGGTTGTAGCGTCATACCCAAAACTTGAGGCTGTAATTGATGCCAAAGGTTCTTCAACAAAACACTGAGTAAAGAGTCTGAATACTTAAATGTGATTTTTTTAATACATTTTCTAAAATGTGTAAAAAATAGTTTTTGCTTTGTCATTATGGGGTATTGTGACGTCATTATGGGGTATTGTGACGTCATTATGGGGTATTGTGACGTCATTATGGGGTATTGTGACGTCATTATGGGGTATTGTGTGTCATTATGGGGTATTGTGACGTCATTATGGGGTATTGTGACGTCATTATGGGGTATTGTGACGTCATTATGGGGTATTGTGTGTCATTATGGGGTATTGTGACGTCATTATGGGGTATTGTGACGTCATTATGGGGTATTGTGTGTCATTATGGGGTATTGTGACGTCATTATGGGGTATTGTGACGTCATTATGGGGTATTGTGACGTCATTATGGGGTATTGTGACGTCATTATGGGGTATTGTGACGTCATTATGGGGTATTGTGACGTCATTATGGGGTATTGTGACGTCATTATGGGGTATTGTGACGTCATTATGGGGTATTGTGACGTCATTATGGGGTATTGTGACGTCATTATGGGGTATTGTGACGTCATTATATGGGGTATTGTGACGTCATTATGGGGTATTGTGATGTCATTATGGGGTATTGTGACGTCATTATGGGGTATTGTGACGTCATTATGGGGTATTGTGATGTCATTATGGGGTATTGTGACGTCATTATGGGGTATTGTGATGTCATTATGGGGTATTGTGTGTAGATTGATGAGGGAATTTTTTTTCTTTCTTTTTTTTAGAATAAGGCTGCAACGTAAAAAATTTTGAAAAAGTGAAGGGGTCTGAACACTTTCCGAATGCACTGTATGTCATGTCCTGACCAGTAAAGGGGTTATTTGTTATTATAGTTTGGTCAGGACGTGGCAGGGGGTATTTGTTTTATGTGGTTCAGGGTATGTTTGGGTGTGTGTTTATGTAGAGGGGTGTTTGATTTATGTATTCCAGGGTTTTGGTCATTGTTCTATGTTTGTATATTTCTATGTCTATTCTAGGGTGTTTAGATCTTTGTTTAGGTAATTGGGATTGGGGCCTTCAATTGGAGGCAGCTGTTTATCGTTGCCTCTGATTGAAGGTCCTATAATTAGGAATGTGTTTGTTTTGGGAATTGTGGGAGGTTGTTCTTTGTACTGCTGTGTGAGCATACAAGACTGTTCGTTCGTTTATTGTTTTGTTTATTAGTTGTGTTCACAATAAAAGTTAAGATGAGCACTCAACCCGCTGCGCCTTGGTCCATTCACTACGACGACCGTTACACTGTATAACCAGACCATAGATAGAATACCAGATTGTCCAATAACTGATGGACAGCAAGAGACATGAAGAGATCATTAGAATAATTATTATATATATATTTTAAATGTAACCTTTATTTAACTAGGCAAGTCAGATAAGAACAAATTCTTATTTACAATGACGGCCTACCAGGAACAGTGTTCAGGGGCAGAATGACACATTTTTATCTTGTCATCTCAGGGATTCAATCCAGCAACCTTTTGGTTACTGGCCCAACGCTCTAACCACTAGGCTACCTGCCACCTACTATGGCAGACCATGCCCCAGTTCCCTGGATGGCCATCCATCTTGTGATGAAAGCTACAGAGAGTCGGACGCCATTTTGGTTCCGGCGGTAATTCCTCCATTGGGAATAGAGGGGAAATGGGAAAAATATCGGAGAAGGGGCTTTGATGTTGGGTCTACTGACATTGGGAGTCTTAACATCTCTTACGTAAAGTAGGTTAAGTACAGTAAGTCAAGCATTGTGAGTCAGGAACAATCAACAACTGGGTTGCTCTCCACCTCTCAGCCCCAAAGGGATGCTTCTGGGTGGCTCACCATCCAACCATGAACCACAACAACTGACTGAGCAAAGAGATACTCAACCTCTCTTTGAGGATAATAAAGTCCAATATAAGGATGCTTCTTTATCATCAAAACTGCTGTCTCAGTACACAGATTATATTAAATGAAATATTTCCTTTAGCAACCAACAATGTATACTCTGCTTACAGTGGCTTGCGAAAGTATTCACCGCCTTGGCATTTTTCCTATTTTGTTGCCTTACAACCTGGAAATAAAAATAGATTTTTTGGGGGTCTGTATCATTTGATTTACACAACATGCACACACTTTGAAGATGCAAAATATTTTTTATTGTGAAACAAACAAGAAATAAGCCCAAAAACTGAAAACTTAAGCGTGCATAACTATTCACCACGCCAAAGTCAATACTTTGTTGAGCCACCTTTTGCAGCAATTACAGTATTAAGTCTCTTGGGGTATGTCTCTATAAACTTGGCACATCGAGCCACTGGGATTTTTGCCCATTCTTCAAGGCCAAACTGCTCCAGCTCTTTCAAGTTGGATGGGTTCTGCTGGTGTACAACAATCTTTAAGTCATACCACAGATTCTCAGTTGGATGGAGGTCTGGGCTTTGACTAGGCCATTCCAAGACATTTAAATGTTTCCCCATTAACCACTCGTGTTGCTTTAGCAGTATGCTTTGGGTCATTGTCCTGCTGGAAGGTCATCCTCCGTCCCAGTCTCAAATCTCTGGAAGACTAACAGGTTTCCCTTAGGAATTTCCCTGTATTTAGCGCCATCCATCATTCCTTCAATTCTAACCAGTTTCCCAGTCCCTGCCGATGAAAAACATCCCCACAGCATGAGGCTGCCACCACCATGCTTCACTGTAGGGATGGTCCTCTCTGGGGGATGAGAGGTGTTGGGTTTGCGCCAGACATAGCGTTTTCCTTGATGTCCAAAAAGCTACATTTTTGTCTCATCTGACCATATGTTTGGGGAGTCTCCCACATGCCATTTGGCGAACACCAAACATGTTTGCTTATTTTTTCTTTAAGCAATAGCTTTTTTTCTGGCCACTCTTCCATAAAGCCAAACTCTGTGGAGTGTACGGCTTAAAGTGGTCCTATGGACAGATACTCCAATCTCCGCTGTGGAGCTTTGTAGCTCCTTCGGGGTTATCTTTGATCTCTTTGTTGCCTCTCTGATTAATTCCCTCCATGCCTGGTCTGTGAGTTTTGGTGGGCGGCCCTCTCTGGGCAGGTTTGTTGTGGTGCCATATTCTTTCGATTTTTTAATAATGGATTTAATGGTGCTCCGTGGGATGTTCAAAGTTTTTTAGAACCCAACCCTGATCTGTACTTCTCCACAACTTTGCCCCTGACCTGTTTAGAGAGCTCCCTGGTCTTCATGATGCCGCTTGCTTGGTGGTGCCTCTTGCTTCGTGGTGTTGCAGACTCTGGGGGCTTTCAGAACAGGTGTATATATGTACTGAGATCATGTGACAGATCATGTGACACTTAGATTGCACACAGGTGAACTTTATTTAACAAATTTTGTGACTTCTGAAGGTAATTGGTTGCACCAGATCTTATTTAGGGGCTTCATAGCAAAGGGGGTGAATACATATGCACGCACCACTTTTCCATTGTTTTTTTATTTTTATTTTTTGAAACAAGTTATTTTTTCATCTCATTTCACCAATTTGGACTATTTTGTGTATATCTATTACATGAAATCCCCCCAAAAATCATTTTCAATTACAGGTTGTAATGCAACAAAATAGGAAAAACGCCAAGGGGGAGGAATACTTTTGCAAGGCACTGTATATGTTATACTATCGGATTTTACACAGATGATGGTGATGATGATGATGATGGTGATGATGATGCTGAGGAGGATGATGATGGTGGCTTGATAAGGAAGATGGTGATGATGATGATGGTGGTCATGATGGTGGTCATGATGATGATGATGGCTTCATGGTGATGATGATGATGATGATGATGATGGCTTAATGGTGATGACGATGAGGATGATGATGAGGATGAGGATGATGATGGTGATGATGACTTTAATGCGGGGAAACTTAAATCCGTTTTACCAAATTTCGACCAGCATGTTAAATGTGCAAACAGAGGAAAAGAAACTCTGGACCACCTTTACTCCACACACAGAGACGCATACAAAGCTCTCCCTCACCCTCCATTTGGCAAATCTGACCGTAATTCTATCCTCCTGATTCCTGCTAACAAGCAAAAATTTAAGCAGGAAGCACCAGTGATTAGATCAATAAAAAAATGGTCAGATGAAGCAGATGCTAAGCTACAGGACTGTTTTGATTGCACAGACTGGAATATGTTCCGGGATTCCTCCGATGGCAATGAGCAGTACACCATATCAGTCACGGGCTCCATCAATAAGTGCATTGATGACGTCGTCCCCACAGTGACCGTACATACATACCCAAACCAGAAGCCACGGATTACAGGCAACATCCGCACTGAGCTAAAGGCTAGAGCAGCCGCTTTCTAGGAGCGGGAATGAACCTGCCGAAGAACCATCAAACAGGCAAAGCGTCAATACAGGACTAAGATCGAATCGTACTAGACCGGCTCTGACTCTCGTGGGATGTGGCAGGGCTTGCAAACCATTCAAGACTACAAAGGGAAGCACAGCCGAGAGCTGCCCAGTGACACGAGCCTACCAGACGAGCTAAGCTACTTCTATGCTCGCTTCGAGGCAAATAACACTGAAACATGCATGAGAGCACCAGCTGTTACGGAAGACTGTGTGATCACACTCTCCACAGCCGATGTGAGTAAGACCTTTAAACAGGTCAACATTCACAGAGCAGTACAACCTCTCCCTGTCAGAGTCTGTAATACCAACATGTTTTAAGCAGACCACCATAGTGCCTGTGCCCAAGAACACTAAGGTTACCTATCTAAATGACTACCGACCAGTAGCACTCACGTCTGTAGCCATGAAGTGCTTTGACAGGCTGGTCATGGCTCACATCAACAACATTATCCCAGAAAATCTAGACCCACCCAAATTGCATACTGCCTCAACAGATCAACAGATGATGCAATCTCTATTGCACTCCACACTGCCCTTTCCCACCAGAACAAAAGGCTATGTGAGAATGCTATTCATTGACTACAGCTCAGCGTTCAAAACCATAGTGCCCTCAAAGCTCATCAATAAGCTAAGGACCCTGGGACTAAACACCTCCGTCTGCAACTGGATCCTGGACTTCCTGACGGGCCGCCCCCCAGGTGGTAAGGGTAGGTAACAACACATCCGCTGTGCTGATCCTTAACACAAGGGCCCCTCAAGGGTGCATGCTCAGTCCCTTCCTGTACTCCCTGCTCACTCATGACTGCACGGCCAAGCACGACTCCAACACCATCATTAAGTTTGCCGATGACACAACAGTGGTAGGCCTATCACCCACGATGAGGAGACACCCTATAGGGAGGAGGTCAGAGACCTGGCCGTGTGGTGCCTGGACAACAACCTCTCCCTCAACGTGACCAAGACAAAGGAGATGATTGTGGATTGAGGAAAAAGAGCAGCCAGCACGGCCCCATTCTCATCGACGGGGCTGTAGTGGAGCAGGTTGAGAGCTTCAAGTTCCTTGGTGTCCACATCACCAACAAACGAACATGGTCCAAGCACACCAAGACAGTCATGAAGAGGGCACGACAAAACCTATTCCCCCTCAGGAGACCGAAAAGATTTGGCATGGGTCCTCAGATCCTCAAAAGGTTCTACAGCTGCACCATCGACAGCATCCTGACTGGTTGCATCACTGCCTGGTATGGCAACTGCTCGGCCTCCAACCTCAAGGCACTACAGAGGGTAGTGCGTACGGCCCAGTACATTACTGGGCCAAACTTCCTGCTATCCAGGACCTCTATACCAGGTGGTGTCAGAGGAAGGCCCTAAAAATTGTCAAAGACTCCAGCCCCCCTAGTCATAGACTGTTCTCTCTGCTACCACACGGCAAGGGGTACTGGAGCGCCAAGTCTAGGTGCAAAAGGCTTCTAAACAGCTTCTACCCCCAAGCCATGAGACTCCTGAACACATAATCAAATGGCTACCCAGACTATTTGCATTGCCCCCCCCCCTACCCTTTTACACTGCTGCTACTCTCTGTTGTTGTCATCTATGCATAGTCACTTTAATAACTCTACCTACAGTTGAAGTCGGAAGTTTACATACACTTAGGTAGGAGTCATTAAAATTGTTTTTCAACCACTCCACAAATTTCTTGTTAACAAACTATAGTTTTGGCAAGTCGGTTAGGACATCTACTTTGTGCATGACACAAGTAATTTATCCAACAATTGTTTACAGACAGATTATTTCACTTATAATTCACTGTATCACAATTCCAGTGGGTCAGAAATTAATACACTAAGTTGACTGTGCCATTAAACAGCTTGGAAAATTCCAGAAAATTATGTAATGGCTTTAGAAGCTTCTGATAGGCTAATTGACATCATTTGTGTCAATTGGAGGTGTACCTGTGGATGTATTTCAAGGCCTACCTTCAAACTCAGTGCCTCTTTGCTTGACATCATGGGAAAATGAAAAGAAATCAGTCAAGACCTCAGAAAAGAAATTGTAGACCTCCACAAGTCTGGTTCATCCTTGGGAGCAATTGCCAAACACCTGAAGGTACCACGTTCATCTGTACAAACAATAGTACGCAAGTATAAACACCATGGGACCACGCAGCCATCATACTGCTCAGGAAGGAGATGCGTTCTGTCTCCTAGATATGAACGTACTTTGGTGCGAAAAGTGCAAATCAATCCCAGAACAACAGCAAAGGACCTTGTGAAGATGCTGGAGGAACAGGTACAAAATTATCTATATCCACAGTAAAACGAGACCTATATCGACTTAACCTGAAAGGCCGATCAGCAAGAAAGAAACCACTGCTCCAAAACCGCCATAAAAAAGCCAGACTATGGTTTGCAACTGCACATGGGGACAAAGATTGTACTTTTTGGAGAAATGTCCTCTGATCTGATGAAACAAAAATAGAACTGTTTGGCCATAATCACCATTGTTATCGTGAGAGAAAGAAAATGTATGAAAGGTATGCATTCACTACTGTAAGTCGCTCTGGATAAGAGCGTCTGCTAAAATGACTAAAATGTAAAATGTAAAAATGTTATGTTTGGAGGAAAAAGAGGGAGGCTTGCAAGCTGAAGAACATCATCCAAACGGTGAAGCACGGGGGTGGCAGCATCATGTTGTGGGGGTGCTTTGCTGCAGGAGGGACTGGTGCACTTCACAAAATAGATGGCATCATGAGGACTGAAAATTATGTGGATATATTAATGCAACATCTCAAGACATAAGTCAGGAAGTTAAAGCTTGGTCGCAAATGGGTCTTCCAAATGGACAATGACCCCAAGCATACTTCCAAAGTTGTGGCAAAATGGCTTAAGGACAACAATGTCAAGGTATTGGAGTGGCCATCACAAAGCCCTGACCTCAATCCTATAGAACAATTTGTGGGCAGAACTGAAAAAGTGTGTGCGAGCAAGGAGGCCTACAAACCTGACTCAGTTACACCAGCTCTGTCTGGAGGAATGGACCAAAATTCACCCAACTTATTGTGGGAAGCTTGTGGAAGGCTACCCGAAACATTTGACCCAAGTTAAACAATTTAAAGGCAATGCTACCAAATACTAATTGAGTGTATGTAAACTTCTGACCCACTGGGAATGTGATGAAAGAAATAAAAGCTGAAATAAATAATTATCTCTACTATTATGCTGACATTTCACATTCTTAAAATAAAGTGGTGATCCTAACTGACCTAAGACAGGGAATTTTTACTAGGATTAAATGTCAGGAATTGTGACAAACTTAGTTTAAATGTATTTGTCAATGGTGTATGTAAACTTCCGACTTCAACTGTACATGTACTGTACATATTACCTCAACTAACCGGTGCCCTCGCACATTGACTCTGTACCGGTACCCCCTGTATATACTCTCGCTATTGTTATTTTACTGCTGCTCTTTAATTACTTGTTACTTTTATTTCTTATTCTTATCCATTTTTAGGGGCTCGTAAATAAGCATTTCACTGTAAGGTCTACACCTGTTGTATTCAGCGCATGTCACTAAAACAATTTGATTTGATTTGATTTGATGGCTTGATGCCGAAACGTTGGTGTTTTGTATTGTCTCCTTTCCTTCATGCTCCTTTCCTTCATGCTCCTTTCCTTCATGCTCCTTTCCTTCATGCTCCTTTCCTTCATGCTCCTTTCCTTCATGCTCCTTTCCTTCATGTTCCTTTCCTTCATGCTCCTTTCCTTCATGCTCCTTTCCTTCATGCTCCTTTCCTTCATGCTCCTTTCCTTCATGCTCCTTTCCTTCATGCTCCTTTCCTTCATGCTCCTTTCCTTCATGCTCCTTTCCTTCATGCTCCTTTCCTTCATGCTCCTTTCCTTCATGCTCCTTTCCTTCATGCTCCTTTCCTTCATGCTCCTTTCCTTCATGCTCCTTTCCTTCATGCTCCTTTCCTTCATGCTCCTTTCCTTCATGCACCTTTCCTTCATGCACCTTTCCTTCATGCTCCTTTCCTTCATGCTCCTTTCCTTCATGCTCCTTTCCTTCATGCTCCTTTCCTTCATGCTCCTTTCCTTCATGCTCCTTTCCTTCATGCTCCTTTCCTTCATGATCCTTTCCTTCATGATCCTTTCCTTCATGATCCTTTCCTTCATGATCCTTTCCTTCATGATCTCTTTTTGCATTTAAGATGTTGATTTGTCATCATGTTCAACAGCTAGGTCTTTATCTCACTCCCAGTACGATACCTGATCTCCCTTCAGTGACTCATATCTGTTCCTGAACAATTTGCACAATACAACGACACTGGGACACACACAAACACAGACCGTGGTGCAAGTACTGCACTCACACACAAAGACACACACACACACACAAAGACACACACACACAGAGAGACAGACACACAAAGACACACACACAAAGAGACACACACACACACACAGAGAGACAGACACACAGACACACACACAAAGAGACACACACATACACAGAGAGACAGACACAAAAAGACACACATACAAAGAGACACACACACACACACAGAGAGACACACACACACAGAGAGACAGACACTCACACACACAGAGAGTCAGACACACACACACACACAGAGAGTCAGCACACACACACACACACACACACACACACACACACACACACACACACACACACACACACACACAGGAACTTAGTGTTCAGAAGGAAGAGAGAATCATCACCCAGAGAGAAACTGGAAGAACATACAGTACTGCAGGCCGCTGTGATGCTGTGTGTGTGTGTGTGTGTGTGTGTGTGTGTGTGTGTGTGTGTGTGTGTGTGTGTGTGTGTGTGTGTCCTGGGACAAACTCTAAAAGTTCCTACAGAAAAACCTCAGTCTCCAGAGTCCCTACTGTCTCCTCCATAGATACATTTGATGGACGGTGAGTAAAGCAAACACATATGAGATATGTACCCAGTGCGCTTTCCATAGAGGAACAGTAACACTCTGGGTCCTCTCTGTATGTGTGTGTTGGCGCTGAATCAAGAAGAGTTGTCTAGTCCCGTAGAGTCGTAATAGGAGTGGATAGTTGATTTATCCTCATTAGCTGAGATATTTTCAACCTCAACTTTTTAACAGGGCGAGACCCATTTTTTCCCATTCAGACCTAGACTCCTCTCTCCTCCATCTCTCTGTCTCTGCCTCTCTCCATACCTCCTCCACTTCTCTCCTCTCTCTCTAACTCTTGAGAGATCCCTCCATCTCTGTCTCTCTCATCCCTCCCCACTTTCCCTCCTCTCTCCCTCTCTCTCTTTCCATCCCACCCTCTCCCTCTCTCTCTCGTCATCCCTCCCCCACATCCACTACTCTCTACCTCTCTTTCTCTCTCCCTCTTTCCTTCCCACCCCCACTTTCCCTCCTCTCTCTCTCTCTCCATCCCTCCCTCACATCCACTCCTCTCTCTACCTCTAGTGGATTACAGGAAAAACTACATTTACAATCATTACCGTTATAGAAAGTATTTAGGGAGATGACTCTGTTGGACTCTGCCTCATGCTCTACCAATAGTGTAATTACGGTAAAATAGTAAGAATTTTCTTTTTAAAAGCATAAATATAGCAGTAAGAGAGCAGTCAATACAGAAGGCTGGGATTTATTTGGATCCTCACTAGAGCTGCATTATAGCGCGCTTGACGTTTAAAGCTGGAATCCTTAATTGTGAAACTGCCACGTCCGTTTGGGATATTACAACAACAAAAAAGTTACTGTAAACAAACAGTTGTTTTCTCCCTCTGACATATTTGCACGTGCGATAGAACAGCTATTTTTATTATTACCATTCTGCTGGATGATCCTCTCCTCCTCAACAAAACCAAGATAATATCAAAGGTGCTAGCTAGAACAGTGGCATTGTTTCCAGAAATGCGGATGTGATCTTTAGAGGTCATTTATAGTTGAGCCGACATCTGCACCCTGAATGTGATCTCCGCGACCGTGGTAACATTGCATTTAAAACCTGCATTGGCTACAAGCATGATGGGATTTTCTCACTGAAGTCGGTTATGACGCTGTATGAACGGAACCTCCCTGGGATCTTTTATTTCAGCTCATGAAACATGGGACCGGCACTTTACATGTTGCCTTTCTATTTTTTCTCAGTATAATTCTAGGCGTAATAGGTTGTCGAGGTTAACTAGTGTTACATGGGTATTACATAGTGAGAGAGGCTGTTATGTAACATAATTGGGAAACAACTGATTGTAAATAGCAACAGGCCAGCAAGCCGCTGAGAGAACAGTGTATAAGAAGAATCAGAAGTGACAGGGCAGTACGATGTTTGTTGTGCACCTGGTCTATATAAAGTGAGCTCCAAAAGTATCCGGACAGTGACATATTTGTTGTTGTTTTTGCTCTGTAGATCATCAGTGGTGGAGGGTTAGATTGTCAGTGGTGGAGGATGGATGGTGGAGGGTGGAGGGTGGAGGGTTAGATCGTCAGTGGTGGAGGGTGGTGGGTGGAGGGTTAGATTGTGGAGGGTGGTGGGTGGAGGGTTAGATTGTCAGGGGTGGAGGGTGGAGGGTTAGATTGTCAGTGGTGGAGGGTGGAGAGTTAGATTGTCAGGGGTGGAGGGTGGAGGGTTAGATTGTCAGTGGTGGAGGGTGGTGGGTGGAGGGTTAGATTGTCAGTGGTGGAGGGTTAGATTGTCAGTGGTGGAGGATGGATGGTGGAGGGTGGAGGGTTAGATTGTCAGGGGTGGAGGGTGGAGGGTTAGATTGTCAGGGGTGGAGGGTGGAGGGTGGAGGGTTAGATCGTCAGTGGTGGAGGGTGGTGGGTGGAGGGTTAGATTGTCAGTGGTGGAGGGTTAGATTGTCAGTGGTGGAGGATGGATGGTGGAGGGTGGAGGGTTAGATTGTCAGTGGTGGAGGATGGATGGTGGAGGGTGGAGGGTGGAGGGTTAGATCGTCAGTGGTGGAGGGTGGTGGGTGGAGGGTTAGATTGTAGAGGGTGGTGGGTGGAGGGTTAGATTGTCAGGGGTGGAGGGTGGAGGGTTAGATTGTCAGTGGTGGAGGGTGGAGAGTGGAGGGTTAGATTGTCAGGGGTGGAGGGTGGAGGGTGGAGGGTTAGATTGTCAGTGGTGGAGGGTGGAGGGTTAGATCGTCAGTGGTGGAGGGTGGTGGGTGGAGGGTTAGATTGTCAGTGGTGGAGGGTTAGATTGTCAGTGGTGGAGGATGGATGGTGGAGGGTGGAGGGTTAGATTGTCAGTGGTGGAGGATGGATGGTGGAGGGTGGAGGGTTAGATCGTCAGTGGTGGAGGGTGGTGGGTGGAGGGTTAGATTGTGGAGGGTGGTGGGTGGAGGGTTAGATTGTCAGGGGTGGAGGGTGGAGGGTGGAGGGTTAGATTGTCAGTGGTGGAGGGTGGAGGGTTAGATTGTCAGGGGTGGAGGGTGGAGGGTGGAGGGTTAGATTGTCAGGGGTGGAGGGTGGAGGGTTAGATCGTCAGTGGTGGTGGGTGGTGGGTGGAGGGTTAGATTGTCAGGGGTGGAGGGTGGAGGGTTAGATTGTCAGGGGTGGAGGGTGGAGGGTTAGATTGTCAGGGGTGGAGGGTGGTGGGTGGAGGGTTAGATTGTCAGTGGTGGAGGATGGAGGGTGGAGGGTGGTGGGTGGAGGGTTAGATTGTCAGTGGTGGAGGGTGGAGGGTTAGATTGTCAGTGGTGGAGGGTGGTGGGTGGAGGGTTAGATTGTCAGTGGTGGAGGGTTAGATTGTCAGTGGTGGAGGGTTAGATTGTCAGTGGTGGAGGGTTAGATTGTCAGTGGTGGAGGATGGATGGTGGAGGGTGGAGGGTGGAGGGTTAGATTGTCAGGGGTGGAGGGTGGTGGGTGGAGGGTTAGATTGTCAGTGGTGGAGGGTGGTGGGTGGAGGGTTAGATTGTCAGTGGTGGAGGGTTAGATTGTCAGTGGTGGAGGGTGGAGGGTTAGATTGTCAGTGGTGGAGGATGGAGGGTGGAGGGTGGAGGGTGGAGGGTTAGATTGTCAGGGGTGGAGGGTGGTGGGTGGAGGGTTAGATTGTCAGTGGTGGAGGGTGGTGGGTGGAGGGTTAGATTGTCAGTGGTGGAGGGTTAGATTGTCAGTGGTGGAGGGTGGAGGGTTAGATTGTCAGGGGTGGAGGGTGGTGGGTGGAGGGTTAGATTGTCAGTGGTGGAGGGTGGTGGGTGGAGGGTTAGATTGTCAGTGGTGGAGGGTGGAGGGTTAGATTGTGGAGGGTGGAGGGTTAGATTGTCAGTGGTGGAGGGTTAGATTGTCAGTGGTGGAGGATGGTGGGTGGAGGGTTAGATTGTCAGTGGTGGAGGGTTAGATTGTCAGTGGTGGAGGGTGGAGGGTTAGATTGTCAGTGGTGGAGGGTGGAGGGTTAGATTGTCAGGGGTGGAGGGTTAGATTGTCAGTGGTGGAGGGTGGTGGGTAGAGGGTTAGATTGTGGAGGGTGGAAGGTGGAGGGTGAGATTGTCAGTGGTGGAGGGTGGTGGGTGGAGGGTTAGATTGTCAGTGGTGGAGGGTTAGATTGTCAGTGGTGGAGGGTGGAGGGTTAGATTGTCAGTGGTGGAGGGTGGAGGGTTAGATTGTCAGTGGTGGAGGGTGGAGGGTTAGATTGTCAGGGGTGGAGGGTTAGATTGTCAGTGGTGGAGGGTGGTGGGTTAGATTGTGGAGGGTGGAGGGTGGAGGGTGAGATTGTCAGTGGTGGAGGGTGGTGGGTGGAGGGTTAGATTGTCAGTGGTGGAGGGTGGAGGGTGGAGGGTGGAGGTTTAGACAAACACACATCAACTCCTGGAGAAAGTAATCAAGAGGGGCTCCACATGTCCTGATCTACATGTAGCAATGTAAGGGCCATCGTTTCATCCCCTCTCCACTACAAGCGGCAGCATGCGGTCGGTCATTCACTTCAATGAACCATAAATCCTTTTATGAGGAGAGATTTCATATCATTGATACTCCCAGAGGGAAGTTGAAAACCCCTTTATTATGCTAATAAGACATTGACTCCAGGGGGTGAAACAGAAACTACTGTTTATCCTTTAAAGTGTAATAATCTTAAATAATCATTAAAAAACACTTCTCCTTGTAATGAAATCATACTAATAAAAACACATTGTAAAACAATGTGCTTTGCATCTGTGTACGGCCAGTTTTTAATACTGTGACTGCTGTGATTTGTTGTACTTTTTTATCATGTTGTGTTGTGCCTTGGAGCCTGAAATGTGCTTTATATATCAAATGAATTATCATGAATAGAAGCAGGTTCTCCTTGCAATATTAAAAAGGCGAGCAGCTCTGCAGATGTAAAATACAAGACATACTTTGGTAAGAAGTTCATTCACAGTTGCCAGCCATTTAATATTGTTCCAAAGGTTGACGAAACTGCCACTGAGGTTTATTGCGTTTTAATGAATGAGAAGCTCCATTCCAGCCATTATTATGAGCCATCCTCCCCTCTGCAGCCTCCACTGGTAGTAAGATGCCGTAAAGACAATATGAACTGTGATCATGATAACGTGAAGAAGGACAGCAGCTAACTCCTGGCAGAACATACTATGAGTAGTTGATGTGGAATCACAAATAGGCTACTGTTTATACCCAACACACTACTGTTTATACCCAGCACACTACTGTTTATACCCAGCACACTACTGTTTATACCCAGCACACTACTGTTTATACCCAGCACACTACTGTTTATACCCAGCACACTACTGTTTATACCCAACACACTACTGTTTATACCCAGCACACTACTGTTTATACCCAGCACACTACTGTTTATACCCAGCACACTACTGTTTATACCCAGCACACTACTGTTTATACCCAGCACACTACTGTTTATACCCAACACACTACTGTTTATACCCAGCACACTACTGTTTATACCCAGCACACTACTGTTTATACCCAGCACACTACTGTTCATACCCAGAACACTACTGTTCATACCCAGCACACTACTGTTTATACCCAGCACACTACTGTTTATACCCAGCACACTACTGCTTATACCCAACACACTACTGTTTATACCCAGCACACTACTGTTTATACCCAGCACACTACTGTTTATACCCAACACACTACTGTTTATACCCAGCACACTACTGTTTATACCCAACACACTACTGTTTATACCCAGCACACTACTGTTTATACCCAGCACACTACTGTTTATACCCAGCACACTACTGTTTATACCCAGCACACTACTGTTTATACCCAGCACACTACTGTTTATACCCAACACACTACTGTTTATACCCAGCACACTACTGTTTATACCCAGAACACTACTGTTTATACCCAGCACACTACTGTTTATACCCAGAACACTACTGTTTATACCCAGCACACTACTGTTTATACCCAGCACACTACTGTTTATACCCAGCACACTACTGTTTATACCCAGCACACTACTGTTTATACCCAGCACACTACTGTTTATACCCAACACACTACTGTTTATACCCAGAACACTACTGTTTATACCCAGCACACTACTGTTTATACCCAACACACTACTGTTTATACCCAACACACTACTGTTTATACCCAACACACTACTGTTTATACCCAGAACACTACTGTTTATACCCGGCACACTACTGTTTATACCCAACACACTACTGCTCATACCTAACATTACATTGCTTAATTCTAAGTAGTGTGCTAGTTTAGACACACACACACACACACACACACACACACAGACTTACCACGTACACGTAGTAGAACTGCATGTTCTGCCTCACAGGCTGTTACATCTGCATCACTGAAGAACATCCTCCATCAGAGACTAAAATCATAACAGAAAAATACAGTCTCTTCTTTTCTCCTCTCCTCTCTTCTCCTCAGGGCTCAGAGAGAGGAGTAAAGTAACTCTCTTTTACTGTATCCTCACCTCCTCTTTCTCTTCTCCTATCCTCAGGTCTCAGAGAAAGGAGTAAAGTATCTCTCTTTTACTATATCCTCTCCTCTCTTCTCCTCAGGTCTCAGAGAAAGCAGTAAAGTATCTCTCTTTTACTATATCCTCTTCTCCTTTCCTTTCAGGTCTCAGAGAGTAAGTTTCTTCTCTCTCCTTCTCATCTGTAAAAACAACAACTATTGGTCAGTACAGTTGTCCTTCAGTGAACGAACAGCTTCAGCCCTGCATGTTGTTGTTGTGTTTCCACTGTCTGATGATAGAGCTCAGTGCTTCCTGCTGTTGCAGCCACCGCATGTGTATTGTGAGAGAGAAAAAGTGTGTGTTATGTGACAGATAACGCGCGGTGCACTCTGTGCGTTAAGAAACAGGAAGCGTGGAGAGAGAGAGAGAGAGAGAGAGAGAGAGAGAGAGAGACAGTTAGGCAACAACAAATTCAATCCCTTTTAGACAACTTCCTGGACAAAACATTTCACTATAATAGTGAAGGTGTAAACTTGGCAGTAGAAAATCTAAACAATATATTTGACCTCTCAGCTTCCCAATCAAATCTAAAAATGTCAATCAGAAAACTGAAGAAAATTAACAACAATGACAAATGGTTTAATGAAGAACAAAAAAGCTAAGAAAGAAATGGAGAAACCTGTCCAACCAAAAACATAGACCCAGAAAACCTGAATCTACACCTTCACTATGGTGAATCACTAAAACAATACAGAAATACAATACGGAAAAAGAAGGAACAGCACGTCAGAAATCAGCTCAACGTAATTGAAGAATCTATAGACTCTAACCACTTCTGGGACAATGTGAAAACTCTAAACAAACAACAACACGAAGAGTTATCTTTCCAAAACAGAGATGTATGGGTAAACCACTTCTCCAATCTTTTTGGCACCATAACAAAGAACAAAGAACAAACAGCAACAAGATATACATGATCAATTACAAATCTTAGAATCAGCAATTAAAGACTACCAGAACCCACTGGATTCTCCAATTACATTGAATGAACTACAGGACAAAATACAAACCCTCCAACCCAAAAAGGCCTGTGGTGTTGATGGCATCCAAAATGAAATGATAAAATATACAGACCACAAATTCCAACTGGCTTTACTTAAACTCTTTAACATCATCCTTAGCTCTGGCATCTTCCCCAATATTTGGAACCAAGGACTGATCACCCCAATCCACAAAAGTGGAGACAAATTCGACCCCAATAACTACCGAGGGATATGCGCCAACAGCAACCTTGGGAAAATCCTCTGCATTATCATTAACAGCAGACTGGTACATTTCCTCACTGAAAACAATGTACTGATGTAACGGTTGTCTTCTGTAGAAATGGACCAAGGCGCAGCAGGTACGTGAATACTCATCTTTAATTAAAATAAAGGAGTAAAGCATCCACTTAACAATTCAAACAAAGTAACAACAGCTACAGTTCTGCAGGCTAGAAACGCAGTGCAAAAAACAACCACCCACAACCCCAAAGAAAAACACACACACCTATATAGGACTTCCAATCAAAGGCAACTCAACACACCTGCCTTCAATTGGAAGTCCCAATCATCCACCCAACATTTAACCAACACAAACATGCCACGTCCTGACCCAACTACACCCTCTACTGGTCAGGACGTGACAGTACCCCCCCCCCTCAAGGTGCAGACCCCGGGATGCACCTAAAAAAAGGAAAACGCACACAAAAAAAAAATCCCCAACAAAAAGGAACACCTAAACAATAAGGGAGGGAAGGGAGGGTGGCTGCCGTCACCGACGGCACTGTGCTACACCCTCCCTCCCCAACCCACCTATCCTGGAGGTGGCTCAGGTGCAGGACGTGGACCTCGCTCCACCTTCGGCGTCGCCCACTCTGTTGGCGCCGATCGCTGCGCCGGGCAGACGGGCCACTCGGGCTGCCCCTGGCAGACGGACCACTCGGGCTGGGTCGGAAGGCATGCGGGCCACTCGGGCTGGGCCGGAAGGTATGCGGGCCACTCGGGCTGGGCCGGAAGGCATGCGGGCCACTCGGGCTGGGCCGGAAGGCATGCGGGCCACTCGGGCTGGGCCGGAAGGCATGCGGGCCACTCGGGCTGGGCCGGAAGGCATGCGGGCCACTCGGGCTGGGCCGGAAGGCATGCGGGCCACTCGGGCTGGGCCGGAAGGCATGCGGACCACTCGGGCTGGACTGGAGGGCAGGAGGACCACTCGGGCTGGACCGGAGGGCAGGAGGACCACTCGGGCTGATCCTGACAGGCCGGGCACCCTGGCAGATCAGGGCTGGCGGGCACCTCTGGCAGAACAGGGCAGTCCGGCCACTCTGGCAGAACAGGGCAGTCCGGCCACTCTGGCAGAACAGGGCAGTCCGGCCACTCTGGCAGAACAGGGCAGTCCGGCCACTCTGGCAGAACAGGGCAGTCCGGCCACTCTGGCAGAACAGGGCAGTCCGGCCACTCTGGCAGTTCAGCGCAGTCCGGCCACTCTGGCAGTTCAGCGCAGTCCGGCCACTCTGGCAGTTCAGCGCAGTCCGGCCACTCTGGCAGTTCAGCGCAGTCCGGCCACTCTGGCAGTTCAGCGCAGTCCGGCCACTCTGGCAGTTCAGCGCAGTCCGGCCACTCTGGCAGTTCAGCGCAGTCCGGCCACTCTGGCAGTCCAGCGCAGTCCGGCCACTCCGGCGACTGTTGACTGGCGGGCAGCTCCGACGACTGTTGACTGGCGGGCAGCTCCGACGACTGTTGACTGGCGGGCAGCTCCGACGACTGTTGACTGGCGGGCAGCTCCGACGACTGTTGACTGGCGGGCAGCTCCGACGACTGTTGACTGGCGGGCAGCTCCGACGACTGTTGACTGGCGGGCAGCTCCGACGACTGTTGACTGACTCCTGATGCGTGGGGCAGGTATTGGACGTACCAGCCTGGAGACACGCACCTCCATGCTAGTGTGTCTAGCGGGAAACACCGGACCGAAAGGGCGCACTGGCGGTCTTGAGTGCAGGGTTGGCATCACCCCTTCCGGCTCGATGCTCCCCTTGCCCTGGCACCTGCGGGGCGCTGGTACTGGGCGAACTGGGCTGTGCGTCCGTATAGGCGAGATGGTGCGCACCTCAGCGTAACATGACGCCCTCCACCTCGTACGCACCTCCCTGTAGTCACGGGTAGCTGGCTTACGGCTCTTCCCTGGCCTGGCCAAACTACCCGTGTGCCCCCCCCAAAAAAAAATCTTGGGGCTGCCTCTCGGGTTCCCTTAGCTCCCTTAACTTGTCCGCCCAGAATTTTCTTTCGTCCTGCCAGGTCCATTCCTCCATTTTCTTCTCCTGTGGCTTCCTCCTCTTCTGCTGCTTGGTCCTTTGGTGGGTGGTTCTGTAACGGTTGTCTTCTGTAGAAATGGACCAAGGCGCAGCAGGTACGTGAATACTAATCTTTAATTAAAATAAAGGAGTAAAGCATCCACTTAACAATTCAAACAAAGTAACAACAGCTACAGTTCTGCAGGCTAGAAACGCAGTGCAAAAAACAACCACCCACAACCCCAAAGAAAAACACACACACCTATATAGGACTTCCAATCAAAGGCAACTATACACACCTGCCTTCAATTGGAAGTCCCAATCATCCACCCAACATTTAACCAACACAAACATGCCACGTCCTGACCCAACTACACCCTCTACTGGTCAGGACGTGACAACTGAGCAAATGTCAAATTGTCTATTTACCAAATTACCGTACAACAGACCACGTATTCACCCTGCACACCCTAATTGACAAACAAACAAAGCAAAACAAAGGCAAAGTCTTCTCATGCTGTCACGACTACTCCCGAGGGCGGTTCCTCTCCCTGTTCGGGTGGCGCTCGGCGGTCATTGTCACCGGCCTACTAGCTGCCATCGATCCCTTTTTCGTTTTTCTGTTAGTTATGTCTTTATGAGTTACACCTGTTTTCCATTAGTAATTAGTTGTATTATTTAAGCCCGCCTCTCCACCTGTTCTGTGTGCGGGCTTGTTACGTGTCGTCACTTTGTATGTTTTGTGGTACATGTATTTTGGACTTCGGGGTTATTGTTTCGCCCTGTTGTGTTTGGACATATTTCCTCGGTTTTCAGTACTTATTAAATTACATATTGTACCAAACATGTTCCTGCTTCCTGCACCTGACTCCACACCCACGAAGCCCAAAGTGTTACACATGCTTTGTTTTCAAAAAAGCTTTTGACTCAATTTGGCAAGAGAGTCTGCTATACATATTGATGGAAAGTGGTGTTGGCGGAAAAACATATAGCATTATAAAATTCATGTACACAAACAAGTGTGTGGTTAAAATTGGCAAAAAAAAAACAAATTTCTTTCCACTGGGCTGTGGGGTGAGACTGGGATGCAGCTCAAGCCCGCCCTCTTCAACATATATATCAACGAATTGGCGAGGGCACTAAAACAGTCTGCAGCAATAGTGGTATATATAGTGTGTGTATATATAGTGTGTATATATAGTGTGTACACACACTATATACACACTATATAAACACACACTATATATACACACTATATATACACACTATATATACACACTGTTTATACACACTATATATACACACTATATATATACACACACTGACACACACTATATATAAACACACTATATATACACACACTATATACACACTATATATACACACACTATATATATACACACTATATATACACACACTATATATACACACACTGTATGTACACACACTATATAAACACACTATCTATACAGACACTATATATACACACACTATATGTACACACACTGACACACACTATATATACACACACTATATATACACACACTATATATACACAGACACTATATATACACAGACACTATATATACAGACACTTGCAGACTTGTTTACGCTGCTGTGCGTTTTGTTGCCGATCTTACTTTGCTACCTGACGGTTTTTTACTTTTTCATTACCGTATATTTTTACTTTTTCCCTCACTCAACGTTTTTCATTCAACTTTTTCACCCCGGAGGTTTTATCTGGACATGGTTCGTCAGGACTTCAAACAGCCGAAGCTAAGTAACATTAACATGATGCCTTCTAATTGCAGTCGTTGTACTTATAATATACAGGAGAACGATCGCCTTACGGCAAGGATAGCTGTGCTGCAAGCCCAGCTTCAGACGCAATCGTTAGGCAAGGGTAATTTCAGTGTAGGAAAGGATGAAACAGCGTCTGTGCCACCAGTAAGTACAGATAGTAACGTTAGTATAAACCCCCTCGCACGGTCCCCGCAGCCGGACAACTTTCTCATGGCTTCTGGAGGGAAACGGTGTAGGAATGCTCAACCGGTGTCGCTTATTCAGCCGACAGAAACTTTCAACCGGTTCTCCCCATTAAGCGAGTTGGAGTCGGAGGCTGAAACTTCTCTGGTCTCTACTCCTCCCGTTGTGGGGTCTGAGACGCCGACGGCTCCCACCATTAGCTCTGACAAATTGAAAACCCTAGTCATTGGCGACTCCATTACCCGCAGTATTAGACTTAAAACTAATCATCCAGCGATCATACACTGTTTACCAGGGGGCAGGGCTACCGACGTTAAGGCTAATCTAAAGACGGTGCTGGCTAAAGCTAAAACTGGCGAGTGTAGAGAGTATAGAGATATTGTTATCCACGTCGGCACCAACGATGTTAGGATGAAACAGTCAGAGGTCACCAAGCGCAACATAGCTTCAGCGTGTAAATCAGCTAGAAAGATGTGTCGGCATCGATTAATTGTCTCTGGCCCCCTCCCAGTTAGGGGGAGTGATGAGCTCTACAGCAGAGTCTCACAACTCAATCGCTGGTTGAAAACTGTTTTCTGCCCCTCCAAAAAGATAGAATTTGTAGATAATTGGCCCTCTTTCTGGGACTCACCCACAAACAGGACCAAGCCTGGCCTGTTGAGGAGTGACGGACTCCATCCTAGCTGGAAGGGTGCTCTCATCTTATCTACGAACATAGACAGGGCTCTAACTCCTCTAGCTCCACAATGAAATAGGGTGCAGGCCAGGCAGCAGGCTGTTAGCCAGCCTGCCAGCTTAGTGGAGTCTGCCACTAGCACAGTCAGCGAAGTCAGCTCAGCTTTCCCCATTGAGACCGTGTCTGTGCCTCGATCTAGGTTGGGCAAAATTAAAAATGGCGGTGTTCGCTTTAGCAATCTCACTAGTATAAAGACCTCCTCCATTCCTGCCATTATTGAAAGAGATTGTGATACCTCACATCTTAAAATTGGGTTACTTAATGTTAGATCCCTCACTTCCAAGGCAGTTATAGTCAATGAACTAATCACTGATAATAATCTTGATGTGATTGGCCTGACTGAAACATGGCTTAAGCCTGATGAATTTACTGTGTTAAATGAGGCCTCACCCCCTGGTTACACTAGTGACCATACCCCCCGTGCATCCGGCAAAGGCGGAGGTGTTGCTAACATTTACGATAGCAAATTTCAATTCACAAAAAAAAAAACAATGACGTTTTCGTCTTTTGAGCTTCTAGTCATGAAATCTATGCAGCCTACTCACTCACATTTTATAGCTACTGTTTACAGGCCTCCTGGGCCATATGCAGTGTTCCTCACTGAGTTCCCTGAATTCCTATCGGATCTTGTAGTCATAGCAGATAATATTCTAATTTTTGATGACTTTAACATTCACATGGAAAAGTCCACAGACCCACTCCAAAAGGCTTTCGGAGCCATCATCGACTCAGTGGGGTTTTGTCCAACATGTCTCTGGACCTACTCACTGCCACAGTCATACTCTGGACCTAGTTTTGTCCCATGGAATAAATGTTGTGGATCTTAATGTTTTTCCTCATAATAGACTATCGGACCACCATTTTATTACGTTTGCAATTGCAACAAATAATCTGCTCAGACCCCAACCAAGGAGCATTAAAAGTCGTGCTATAAATTCTCAGACAACCCAAAGATTCCTTGATGCCCTTCCAGACTGCCTCTGCCTACCCAAGGACATCAGAGGACAAAAATCAGTTAACCACCTAACCGAGGAACTCAATTTAACCTTGCGCAATACCCTAGATGCAGTTGCACCCCTAAAAACTAAAAACATCTGTCATAAGAAACTAGCTCCCTGGTATACAGAAAATACACGAGCTCTGAAGCAAGCTTCCAGAAAATTGGAACGGAAATGGCGCCACACCAAACTGGAAGTCTTCCGACTAGCTTGGAAAGACAGTACCGTGCAGTATCAAAGAGCCCTCACTGCTGCTCGATCATCCTATTTTTCCAACTTAATTGAGGAAAATAAGAACAATCCGAAATTTATTTTTGATACTGTCGCAAAGCTAACTAAAAAGCAGCCTTTGCAAATGGAGGATGGCTTTCACTTCAGCAGTAATACATTTATGAACTTCTTTGAGGAAAAGATCATGATCATTAGAAAGCAAATTACAGACTCCTCTTTAAATCTGGGTATTCCTCCAAAGCTCCATTGTCCTGAGTCTCCACAACTCTGCCAGGACCTAGGATCAAGGGAGATACTAAAGTGTTTTAGTACTATATCTCTTGACACAATGATGAAAATAATCATGGCCTCCAAACCCTCAAGCTGCATACTGGACCCTATTCCAACTAAACTACTGAAAGAGCTGCTTCCTGTGCTTGGCCCTCCTATGTTGAACATAATAAACGGCTCTCTATCCACCGGATGTGTACCAAGCTCACTAAAAGTGGCAGTAATAAAGCCTCTCTTGAAAAAGCCGAATCTTGATCCAGAAATTATAAAAAACTATCGGCCTATATCAAATCTTCCATTCCTCTCAAACATTTTAGAAAAAGCTGTTGCACAGCAACTCACTGCCTTCCTGAAGACAAACAATGTATACGAAACGCTTCAGTCTGGTTTTAGACCCCATCATAGCACTGAGACTGCACTTGTGAAGGTGGTAAATGACCTTTTAATGACGTCAGACCGAGGCTCTGCATCTGTCCTCGTGCTCCTAGATCTTAGTGCCGCTTTTGATACCATCGATCACCACATTCTTTTGGAGAGATTGGAAACCCAAATTGGTCTACATGGACAAGTTCTGGCCTGGTTTAGATCTTATCTGTCGGAAAGATATCAGTTTGTCTCTGTGAATGGTTTGTCCTCTGACAAATCAATTGTACATTTCGGTGTTCCTCAAGGTTCCGTTTTAGGACCACTATTGTTTTCACTATATATTTTACCTCTTGGGGATGTCATTCGAAAACATAATGTTAAATTTCACTGCTATGCGGACGACACACAGCTGTACATTTCAATGAAACATGGTGAAGCCCCAAAATTGCCCTCGCTAGAAGCCTGTGTTTCAGACATAAAGAAGTGGATGGCTGCAAACTTTCTACTTTTAAACTCGGACAAAACAGCGATGCTTGTTCTAGGTCCCAAGAAACAAAGAGATCTTCTGTTGAATCTGACAATTAATCTGGATGGTTGTACAGTCGTCTCAAATAAAACTGTGAAGGACCTCGGCGTTACTCTGGACACTGATCTCTCTTTTGAAGAACATATCAAGTCTGTTTCAAGGACAGCTTTTTTCCATCTACGTAACATTGCAAAAATCAGAAACTTTCTGTCCAAAAATGACGCAGAAAAATTAATCCATGCTTTTGTTACTTCTAGGCTGGACTACTGCAATGCTCTACTTTCCGGCTACCCGGATAAAGCACTAAATAAACTTCAGTTAGTGCTAAATACGGCTGCTAGAATCCTGACTAGAACCAAAAAATGTGATCATATTACTCCAGTGCTAGCCTCCCTACACTGGCTTCCTGTTAAGGCAAGGGCTGATTTCAAGGTTTTACTGCTAACCTACAAAGCATTACATGGGCTTGCTCCTACCTATCTTTCCGATTTGGTCCTGCCGTACATACCTACACGTACGCTACGGTCACAAGACGTAGGCCTCCTAATTGTCCCTAGAATTTCTAAGCAAACGGCTGGAGGTAGGGCTTTCTCCTATAGAGCTCCATTTTTATGGAATGGTCTGCCTACCAATGTGAGAGACGCAGACTCAGTCTCAAACTTTAAGTCTTTACTGAAGACTTATCTCTTCAGTAGGTCCTATGATTAAGTATAGTCTGGCCCAGGAGTGTGAAGGTGAACGGAAAGGCTGGAGCAACGAACCGCCCTTGCTGTCTCTGCCTTGCCGGTTCCCCTCTTTCCACTGGGATTCTCTGCCTCTAACCCTTTTACAGGGGCTGAGTCACTGGCTTACTGGTGTTCTTCCATGCCGTCCATGGGAGGGGTGCGTCAATTGAGTGGGTTGAGTCACTGACGTGGTCTTCCTGTCTGGGTTGGCGCCCCCCCTTGGGTTGTGTGTATATATAGTGTGTGTATATATACTATATACTATATACACACTATATATACACACACTGACACACACTATATATACACACACTATATATATACACACTGTATGTACACACACTATATAAACACACTATCTATACAGACACTATATATACACACACTATATGTACACACACTGACACACACTATATATACACATTATATATACAAACACTATATATACACACACTATATGTACACACACTATATATACACACACTGTATAAACACACACTGTATATACACACACTATATGTACACACACTATATATACACCCTGTTTATACACACTATATATACACACACTATATATACACACACTGTATGTACACACACTATATAAACACACTATCTATACAGACACTATATATACACACACTATATGTACACACACTATATATACACACACTATATATACACACACTATATATACACAGACACTATATATACAGACACTATATATACACACTATATATACACACTGTTTATACACACTATATATACACACACTATATATACACACACTGTATGTACACACACTATATAAACACACTATCTATACAGACACTATATATACACACACTATATGTACACACACTATATATACACACACTATATATACACACACTATATATACACAGACACTATATATACAGACACTATATATACACACTATATATACACACTGTTTATACACACTATATATACACACTGTTTATACACACTATATATACACACTATATATACACACTGTTTATACACACTATATATACACACACTGACACACACTATATATACACACACTATATATATACACACTATATATACACACACTATATATACACATTCAATATACAAACACTATATATACACACACTATATGTACACACACTATATGTACACACACTATATATACACACTGTATATACACACACTGTATGTACACACACTATATGTACACACACTATATATATACACTGTTTATACACACTGTTTATACACACTATATATACACACTGTTTATACACACTATATATACACACTGTTTATACACACTATATATACACACTATATATACACACACTGACACACACTATATATACACACACTATATATATACACACTGTATGTACACACACTATATAAACACACTATCTATACAGACACTATATATACACACACTATATGTACACACACTGACACACACTATATATACAAACACTATATATACACACACTGTATAAACACACACTGTATATACACACACTGTATGTACACTCACTATATATACACCCTGTTTATACACACAGTGTCTTCTGATCCCTCCTGTCTCAGCCTCCAGTATTTATGCTGCAGTAGTTTATGTGTCGGGGGGCTAGGGTCAGTCTGTTACATCTGGAGTATTTCTCTTGTCTTATCCGGTGTCCTGTGTGTATTTAAATATGCTCTCTCTAATTCTCTCTTTCTCTCTTTCTGTCTTTCTCTCGGAGGACCTGAGCCCTAGGACCATGCCTCAGGACTACCTGGTATGATGACTCCTTGCTGTCCCCAGTCCACCTGGCCGTGCTGCTGCTCCAGTTTCAACTGTTCTGCCTGCGGCTATGGAACCCTGACCTGTTCACCGGACGTGCTTGTTGCACCCTCGACAACTACTATGATTATTATTATTTGACCATGCTGGTCATTTATGAACATTTTAACATTTTAACATTTTGACCATGTTCTGTTTTAATATCCACCCTGCACAGCCAGAAGAGGACTGGCCACCCCTCATAGCCTGGTTCCTCTCTAGGTTTCTTCCTAGGTTTTTGGCCTTTCTAGGGAGTTTTTCCTAGGGAGTTTTTCCTAGCCACCGTGCTTCTTTCACATGCTTTGCTTGCTGTTTGGGGTTTTAGGCTGGGTTTCTGTACAGCACTTTGAGAATATCAGCTGATGTACGAAGGGCTATATAAAAATAAATTTGATTTGAAATTTGATTTGATATATAAACACAATATCTATACAGACACTATATATACACAAACTATATGTACACACACTGACACACACTATATATACACACACTATATATACACACACTATATATACACAGACACTATATATACACAGACACTATATATACAGACACTATATATACACACTATATATACACACTGTTTATACACACTATATATACACACTGTTTATACACACTATATATACACACTATATATACACACTGTTTATGCACACTATATATACACACTATATATACACACTGTTTATACACACTATATATACACACACTGACACACACTATATATACACACACTATATATATACACACTAAATATACACACTGTTTATACACACTATATATACACACTGTTTATACACACTATATATAAACACTATATATACACACACTGACACACACTATATATACACACACTATATATACACACACTATATGTACACACACTATATATACACACACTATATATACACACTGTATATACACACACTATATGTACACACACTATATATACACCCTGTTTATACACACTATATATACACACTGTTTATACACACTATATATACACACTATATATACACACACTGACACACACTATATATACACACACTATATATACACACTATATATACACACACTATATATACACACACTATATATACACACACTATATATACACAGACACTATATATACAGACACTATATATACACACTATATATACACACTGTTTATACACACTATATATACACACTGTTTATACACACTATATATACACACTATATATACACACTGTTTATACACACTATATATACACACACTGACACACACTATATATACACAAACTATATATATACACACTATATATACACACACTATATATACACATTATATATACAAACACTATATATACACACACTATACGTACACAGACTATATGTACACACACTATATATACACACTGTATATACACACACTGTATATACACACACTATATGTACACACACTATATATACACACTGTTTTTACACACTGTTTATACACACTATATATACACACTGTTTATACACACTATATATACACACTATATATACACACACTGACACACACTATATATACACACACTATATATACACACTATATATACACACACTATATATATACACATTATATATACAAACACTATATATACACACACTATATATATACACACTATATATACACACACTATGTATACACACACTGTATGTACACACACTATATAAACACAATATCTATACAGACACTATATATACACACACTATATGTACACACACTGACACACACTATATATACACACACTATATATACACACACTATATATACACAGACACTATATATACACAGACACTACATATACAGACACTATATATACACACTATATATACACACTGTTTATACACACTGTTTATACACACTATATATACACACTATATATACACACTATATATACACACTGTTTATACACACTATATATACACACTATATATACACACTGTTTATACACACTATATATACACACACTGACACACACTATATATACACACACTATATATATACACACTAAATATACACACTGTTTATACACACTATATATACACACTGTTTATACACACTATATATAAACACTATATATACACACACTGACACACACTATATATACACACACTATATATACACACTATATATACACACACTATATATACACACACTATATATACACAGACACTATATATACAGACACTATATATACACACTATATATACACACTGTTTATACACACTATATATACACACTGTTTATACACACTATATATACACACTATATATACACACTGTTTATACACACTATATATACACACACTGACACACACTATATATACACACACTATATATATATACACACTATATATACACACACTATATATACACATTATATATACAAACACTATATATACACACACTATATGTACACAGACTATATGTACACACACTATATATACACACTGTATATACACACACTGTATATACACACACTATATGTACACACACTATATATACACACTGTTTATACACACTGTTTATACACACTATATATACACACTGTTTATACACACTATATATACACACACTGACACACACTATATATACACACACTAACACACTATATATACACACACTATATATACACACACTGTATGTACACACACTATATAAACACACTATCTATACAGACACTATATATACACACACTATATGTACACACACTGACACACACTATATATACACACACTATATATACACACACTATATTTACAAAGACACTATATATACACAGACACTATATATACAGACACTATATATACACACTATATATACACACTGTTTATACACACTATATATACACACTGTTTATACACACTATATATACACACTATATATACACACTATATATACACACTGTTTATACACACTATATATACACACTATATATACACACACTGACACACACTATATATACACACACTATATATACACACACTATATATACACATTCTATATACAAACACTATATATACACACACTATATGTACACAAAATATGTACACACACTATATATATATACACTGTTTATAAACACTGTTTATACACACTATATATACACACTGTTTATACACACTATATATACACACTGTTTATACACACTATATATACACACTATATATACACACACTGACACACACTATATATACACACACTATATATATACACACTGTATGTACACACACGATATAAACACACTATCTATACAGACACTATATATACACACACGAAATGTACACACACTGACACACACTATATATACACATTATATATACAAACACTATATATACACACACTATATGTACACACACTATATATACACACACTGTATAAACACACACTGTATATACACACACTGTATGTACACTCACTATATATACACCCTGTTTATACACACTATATATACACACACTATATATACACACACTGTATGTACACACACTATATAAACACACTATCTATACAGACACTATATATACACACACTATATGTACACACACTATATATACACACACTATATATACACACACTATATATACACAGACACTATATATACAGACACTATATATACACACTATATATACACACTGTTTATACACACTATATATACACACTGTTTATACACACAATATATACACACTATATATACACACTGTTTATACACACTATATATACACACACTGACACACACTATATATACACACACTATATATATACACACTATATATACACACACTATATATACACATTATATATACAAACACTATATATACACACACTGTATATACACACACTATATGTACACACACTATATGTACACACACTATATATACACACTGTATATACACACACTATATGTACACACACTATATATACACACTGTTTATACACACTGTTTATACACACTATATATACACACTGTTTATACACACTATATATACACACTATATATACACACACTGACACACACTATATATACACACACTATATATACACACTATATATACACACACTATATATACAAACACTATATACACACACACTATATATACACACACTATATATACACACAGTGTATGTACACACACTATATAAACACACTATCTATACAGACACTATATATAAACACACACTATATGTACACACACTGACACACACTATATATACACACACTATATATACACACACTATATATACACAGACACTATATATACACAGACACTATATATACAGACACTATATATACACACTATATATACACACTGTTTATACACACTATATATACACACTGTTTATACACACTATATATACACACTATATATACACACTATATATACACACTGTTTATACACACTATATATACACACTATATATACAAACTGTTTATACACACTATATATACACACACTGACACACACTATATATACACACACTATATATATACACACTATATATACACACACTATATATACACACACTGTATGTACACACACTATATAAACACACTATCTATACAGACACTATATATACACACACTATATGTACACACACTGACACACACTATATATACACACACTATATATATACACACTAAATATACACACTGTTTATACACACTATATATACACACTGTTTATACACACTATATATAAACACCATATATACACACACTGACACACACTATATATACACACACTATATATACACACTATATATACACACACTATATATACACACACTATATATACACAGACACTATATATACAGACACTATATATACACACTATATATACACACTGTTTATACACACTATATATACACACTATATATACACACTGTTTATACACACTATATATACACACACTGACACACACTATATATACACACACTATATATATACACACTATATATACACACACTATATATACACATTATATATACAAACACTATATATACACAGACTATATGTACACAGACTATATGTACACACACTATATATACACACTGTATATACACACACTGTATATACACACACTATATGTACACACACTATATATACACACTGTTTATACACACTGTTTATACACACTATATATACACACTGTTTATACACACTATATATACACACTATATATACACACACTGACACACACTATATATACGCACACTATATATACACACTATATATACACACACTATATATACACATTATATATACAAACACTATATATATACACACTATATATACACACACTATATATACACACATTGTATCTACACACACTATATAAACACACTATCTATACAGACACTATATATACACACACTATATGTACACACACTGACACACACTATATATACACACACTATATATACACACACTATATATACACAGACACTATATATACACAGACACTATATATACAGACACTATATATACACACTATATATACACACTGTTTATACACACTATATATACACACTGTTTATACACACTATATATACACACTATATATACACACTATATATACACACTGTTTATACACACTATATATACACACTATATATACACACACTGACACACACTATATATACACACACTATATATACACACACTATATATACACATTATATATACAAACACTATATATACACACACTATATGTACACACACTATATATACACACACTATATATACACACTGTATATACACACACTATATGTACACACACTATATATACACCCTGTTTATACACACTATATATACACACTGTTTATACACACTATATATACACACACTGACACACACTATATATACACACACTATATATATACACACTATATATACATACACTATATATACACATTATATATACAAATACTATATATACACACACTATATGTACACACACTATATACACACACTATATATACACACTGTATATACACACACTGTAAATACACACACTATATGTACACACACTATATATACACCCTGTTTATACACACTATATATACACACACTATATATACACACACTGTATGTACACACACTATATAAACACACTATCTATACGGACACTATATATACACACACTATATGTACACACACTGACACACACTATATATACACACACTATATATACACACACTATATATACACAGACACTATATATACAGACACTATATATACACACTATATATACACACTGTTTATACACACTATATATACACACTGTTTATACACACACTATATATACATACACTATATCCACACTATATATACACACACTATATATACACACTATATATACACACTATATACACACACTGTATGTACACACACTATATATACAGACACTATATATACACACACTATATGTACACACACTATATATACACACACTGTATATACACACAATATATACACACTATATATACACACACTATATATACACACTACATATACACACTATATATACACAGACACTATATATACAGACACTATATATACACACACTATATATACACACTATATATACACACTGTTTATACACACTGTTTATACACACTATATATACACACTATATATACACACTGTTTATACACACTATATATACACACTATATATACACACACTGACACACACTATATATACACACACTATTTATACACACACTGTATATACACACACTATATACACACTATATATACACACACTATATATACACACACTGTATATACACACACTGTATATACACACACTATATACACACTATATATACACACACTATATATACATACACTATATCCACACTATATATACACACACTATATATACACACTATATATACACACTATATACACACACTGTATGTACACACACTATATATACAGACACTATATATACACACACTATATGTACACACACTATATATACACACACTGTATATACACACAATATATACACACTATATATACACACTATATACACACACTATATATACACACACTATATATACACACTACATATACACACTATATATACACACACTATATATACACACTGTTTATACACACTATATATACACACTATATATACACACATACACACACACTATATATACACACATACACACACACTATATATACACACTATATATACAGACACGATATATACACACTATATATACAGACACTATTTACACACATTATATATGCAGACACTATATATACACACCATTTATACACACTATTTATACACACGCTATACACACACTATATATATACAGACTATATATACACACTATATATACACACACCATATATACAGACACTATATACACACACTATATATACACACACTATATATACAGACTATATATACACACTATATACACACACACTATATACACACACACTATATATACACACTATATATACACACACTATATATACACACTATTTATACACACTGTATATACACACACACTATATATACACACTATTTATACACACTATATATACACACACTATATATACACACTGTATATACACACTATTTATACACACTGTATATACACACACACTATATATATATACACACACACACTATTTATACACACTATATATACACACACTATTTATACACACTGTATATACACACTATTTATACACACTGTATATACACACTATATATACACACACTATATATACAGACACTATATACACACTATATATACACACACTATATATACAGACACTATATATATACAGACAGTATTTCCAGCATGAGGTGTTTATAATCGGTATGAGTAACATATATATTTTTGTTTTGGTCTGAGAACAATCATATGTGACCACAGTGATGTTCAACAGTGCTATTAAACATCCCAACTGCTGCCAATTCCATGGGAATCAAATTATAGAATAGAACCCTTGGAATAGCTGTCAAAATTCCACCAACGCCAACAAGGGCAACAGGACTGCATCAGTAAAACCTTGGTACCTTTTATCTCCAATGTGGTGTCCGCTTCACGACTGTCATGGTGTGCTTAGACCATGTTGGTGATGTGGAGACCAAGGAACTTGAGGGCACTGTCTGTAAGGTCTACACCTGTTGTATTCGGCACATGTGACTAAAAAAATGTTATTTGATTAGAGTGATCTGTCCACTAGGTGGCGACAGACTCTAGTAGTTTCCTACAGGCGAGGGACTTAGATCAGCACTCAATTTCCTATGTAGTGCACTACTTTTTACTTTTAAACTGGTCAAAGGTAGTGCACTATGTAGGGAACGGGGTGCCATTTGGGACGAAGGCACTATGTTATATAAGTTTGTTTTGGTATGAATAATGAGCTGTTACGTCTCTGTGAACTCAGCTCGTTAAAGAAATACCCTTCCTCTAGTTACAGATGTTAATCTGAGGGAAATACAGATAGACTACCACCACTTCACAGATAGACTACCACCACTATGTAGATAGACTACCACCACTATGCAGATAGACTACCACCACTACGCAGATAGTCTACCACCACTATGCAGATAGACTACCACCACTACGCAGATACACTACCACCACTATGCAGATAGACTACCATCACTTTGCAGATAGACTACCACCACTACGCAGATAGACTACCACCACTTCACAGATAGACTACCACCACTACGCAGATAGACTACCACCACTATGCAGATAGATTACCACCACTTCACAGATAGACTACCACCACTATGCAGATAGACTACCACCACTTCACAGATAGACTACAACCACTATACAGATAGATTACCACCACTACGCAGATACACTACCACCACTATGCAGATAGACTACACATTCTGAAATACAGACAGACTAACACATCAGTCTATGTCATGGAAAGAGCAGATGTCCTTAATGTTTTGTATACTCAGTGTATATTAAGTGTTGCTCAGTGTTGGTGACTGAAAAAGGCACATCGTTGGTGAAATTGAAAAAGATTCCTGGGATTTGGATGACTTCTCATTTGTCTTGTAGAAACATAGGATCATAGAGCCTTTTCCCCCAGCAATGTTCTTTAATTCAGGAAGCTCAGATATGATAATAACTGGTCGGAAGAAACTCAATCAACATCCATAGAAAAAAAGCAGTGATAAGCAAGAAAAATAATTTATTTGAATGATATAATAATTTTCATGACATTGGCAAAACATATATAGCTGCATGTGTTTCAACCAACAGCTACATAAACCACACTGCTGGATCTGAAAATTAAGGTGGATAATCTTCCTAATCATAATATATGCAGTTACAATTTTTGATTTAAATTATGTCCTTCCAATGAGAAATAACAAAAATAGAATATTTCAAGAACTCTCTCTTTCTTTCTCTTTTGAGTAGTGTAATCCTCCGACCTCTTATTTTGTGGGGGTAAGGGGGTGTTTTTTGTACGTTTTTTACAATTTCCACAGCGTCTCAGAGCAAGAGTACTGATTTAGGATCCGTTTTCAGTTTTAAATCATAATGAATAAGATTACATGGATACAGGGGGGACCTGATCCTAGATCAGCACTCCTGCTCTGAGATGCTTTGTGGTTATGAGTCCTGGTCCTATACAGCCACAGCTCTGGGAGCAGTTTTCTAGTTCTCTGTTATACATTGAACAAAAATATAAACGCAACATGTAAAGTGTTGGTCCCATGTTTCATGAGCTGAAATAAAAGATCCCAGACATTTTCCATACGCAAAAAAAAGCTTATTTATCTCTGATTTTGTGCACAAATTTGTTTACATCCATGTTAGTGAGCATTTCTCCTTTGCCAAGATAATCCATTCACCTGACAGGTGCGGCATATCAAGAAGCTGATTAAACAGCGTGATCACAAGGTGCACCTTGTGCTGGGGACAATAAAAGGCAGTTTTGTTACACAACACAATGCCACAGATGTCTCAAGTTTTGAGGGAGCGTGCAATTGGCATGCTGACTGCAGGAATGTCCACCAGAGCTGTTGCCAGGGAATGTAATGTTCATTTCTCTACCAATGTTGTTTTAGAGAATTTGGCAGTATGTCCAACCAGCCTCACAACCGCCGATCACGTGCAACCACGCCAGCCCAGGACCTCAACATCCGGCTTTTCACCTGTGGGATCGTCTGAGATCAGTCACCCATCACCCGGACAGCTGATGAAACTGAGGAGTATTTCTGTCTATAATAAAGCCCTTTTGTGGGGAAAAACGCATTCTGATTGTCTGGGCCTGGCTCCTCAGTGGCTGGGCCTGGCACCCCTGCCCAGTCATGTGAAATCCATAGATTAGGGCTTAATGAATTTATGTCAATTGACTGATTTCCTTATATGAACTGTAACTCAGTAAAATCTTTGAAATTGTTGCGTTTATATTTTTGTTCAGTATACTTAGGGCCAGGAGTTTTCCCTGACCGTGTGACCTGACTGGGACAAACTCCAGGCCCCTACTAGTAATAGTTGTAGGCTATTTGCTTTATGACAGCATTTAATTAGGGCCCAGAGTTTTTCCTGCATGTTCAGGTGATGTGGTGAGGAACACTACGATGATAGATATCTGTCAAAATGTTGTAAATTAATGAAATATATTGACAGAAATGTATCTCCATAAAAAACTCCTGGCCCTAATCATGCTATCAGCTCTATACGTAATATGAATACAGGCAGTCTGATGATATTTACATGGTATATACAGATTAACACTTCAACATACTGTTGCTTTAGAGAGTGTGACCAAATCTCAAATGACAGTGTCTCACTATTCCAGCGCACTACTTTTGACCAGAGCCAACTTACCCTTTGAAGAACCCTTTTTGGTTCCTGGTAGAACCCTTTTTGGTTCCTTGTAGAACCCTTTTTAGTTCCAGGTAAAACTCTTTTGGGCTCCATGGTGAAACCTCTGTGAAAAGGGTTCTACATGGAACTCAAAAGGGTTCTACCTGGAACCAAAAGGGTTCTACCAGGAACCAAAAAAGGTTCTTCAAAGGGTTCACCTATGGGGACCACCGAGGAACCTTTTTTGCACATTCTTTTCTAACAGTGTATGTAGAAGTAGTGCACTAGATAGGGAATAGGGTGTCATTTGAGATCAAGTCTTACAAATTATATTTCAGTTTGTTTGTTTGTTTGTTTGTTTAGCATCATGATGACCAGATGGTTGGTAACAGCTTGTTATGTGGCAGTTTGATGTCGACGCAGAAACAAGATATAAAACACAAACTGGCAAGTGGGCATTTCTTTCTGTCCCCTCTCTGTCTCTCTCTTTCTGTCTCTCTCTCTCTGTCTCTCTCTCTTTCTGTCTCTCTCTCTCTCTCTCTCTCTTTCTGTCTCTCAGACTTGTATTGTTCTGTGGGGAGTTTGTGGAGAGCTTTAAGTGTTCTCCATATGAGTCACAAAATAAAGGAGGGGAAGAAGGAAAGAAAGAAAGAAAGAAAGAAAGAAAGAAAGAAAGAAAGAAAGAAAGAAAGAAAGAAAGAGGGGAGGTGGAGAAGAAAAAGAGAGGGGGGAGAGAGGGGAGGAGAGAAGAAAAAGAGGGGGGAGGGGAGGAGAGAAGAAAAAGAGAGGGGGAGAGAGGGGAGGAGAGAAGAAAACGAGAGGGGGGAGAGAGGGGAGGAGAGAAGAAAAAGAGGGGGGGAGAGGGGGAGGAGAGAAGAAAAAGAGAGGGGGAGAGAGGGGAGGAGAGATGAAAATGAGAGGGGGGAGAGGGGAGTAGAGAAGAAAAAGTGGAGGGGAGAGGGGGAGGAGAGAAGAAAAAGAGAGGGGGAGAGAGGGGGAGGAGAGAAGAAAAAGAGAGGGGGAGAGAGGGGAGGAGAGATGAAAATGAGAGGGGGGAGAGAGGGGAGTAGAGAAGAAAAAGAGGAGGGGAGAGAGGGGAGTAGAGAAGAAAAAAATGGATGGACTTGTACTAACCCAACTGTGGACCCCTCTTTCAGAGGAGTCAAATATCCACCAGTCAAATGTCATCCTCCTCCTCTCCCTCTATCCCATTCTTCCTCCTCCAAGCCTTTCTCTTCTCCTCCCATACTCTGTAATACTCTACCAACTGCACATTCCTACACATGTTTTATTGGAGAGTGGAGCCTACTTTAATATATCACTGTTTGTGCCAACAGTAGGCTACTGAAGACATTTGTGTGTGTGTGTGTGTGTGTGTGTGTGTGTGTGTGTGTGTGTGTGTGTGTGTGTGTGTGTGTGTGTGTGTGTGTGTGTGTGTCTGTGTGTGTGTGTGTGTGTGTGTGTGTGTCTGCATTTAGGGCTAGAATCTGTAACCGGATTGAGCGTTACAGTATATAGTAAGTACTAAGCCATCACGGTCTTGGTTTAAGTCATCTATTTCTCTTCTCCAACTCCATTTCTGTCTCTCTCTTTCTTTCTCTCTCCCTCTTCTTTCTTTCTATCGTGGTACTTGTTTTTCGTGAACAATATAGAGGTACAGCAGAGACTAATAATAGTAGGAATAGTGATGACCATTACTGTAATAACCATAGTATAAGACCACAGTATACAGTATTACCGTAATAACCGTAATAAGCACAGTATATGACAGTAGTAACCATAGTATACAGTACTACCGTAATAACCGTAATAAGCACAGTATAAGACAGTAGTAACCATAGTATACAGTACTACCGTAATAACCGTAATAAGCAGAGCATATGATAGTAGTAACCATGGTATACAGTATTACCGTAATAACCACAGTTTATGACACTTGTAACCATAGTATACAGTATTACTGTAATAACCACAGTATATTACAGTAGTAACCATAGTATACAGTATTACCGTAATAACCGTAATAAGCACAGTATATGACAATTGTAACCATAGTATACAGTATCACCATAATAACCACAGTACTTCAGAAAGAGTAAAAACTCTGCATACCTCTAAGGGAGTGTAATACCAAGGTAGCTGAAAACCATAGAATTAGAATGAGCAGAAGGTGCATAGAACCTCGGACAATGACAATTTGACATTATGGCCTCATTGACTTGAATAGGGAATCCCCATTCTAGTCATTCTATTTCTGTGCTGAAAACACAGAGGCTCCAGTATACAAGGCAAACCAACACTGAGTTTCTTCGTAGTTGTTTTTAATATAGTTCCATTCACTAAATATTTTAAACAAGTGTCACTTGACTATGGATTAATAATGTTATAATTGACTTTTTTTCTTTTTTTTGTTCTTCTTCTTACGTCTTTATAAAGTTGTTGTTTGGTTTTTCCTGAAGGAACGACGTAAGAAAAAGAGCGCCCAGATAGTCGGTCATCGGTGTTGTTGCTGGAGGGACAAAGCAGGGTTTGAACATGGGGCTTCTCCCTGTCTTTGTCCATGTTGCTGGAGGGACAAAGCAGGGTTTGAACAGGGGGCTTCTCCCTGTCTTTGTCCATGTTGCTGGAGGGACAAAGCAGGGTTTGAACAGGGGGCTTCTCCCTGTCTTTGTTCATGTTGCTGGAGGGACAAAGCAGGGTTTGAACAGGGGGCTTCTCCCTGTCTTTGTTCATGTTGCTGGAGGGACAGAGTAAGGTCTGAACAGGGGGCTTCTCCCTGTCTTTGTTCATGTTGCTGGAGGGACAAAGCAGGGTTTGAACAGGGGGCTTCTCCCTGTCTTTGTTCATGTTGCTGGAAGGAAAGAGTAAGGTCTGAACAGGGGGTTCTCCCTGTCTTCGTCTATAAGGGGCGCTCTAGCTCAATAGCACCAGGCTTTGTGTTTTCTCCTTCTGATTGAGAGCCACAGAAGCACAGCCCTACTCTCCGTGCCGGGAGCAGTTAGGAAAAGGTTCCGGAATCGTGTGGTGAAAGGAGTCTTAGAACATTAGAACACAGCAACAGAACGCAGAACCAACGGATCCACTGTCCATTCTATACAGGGTACCAGGAGTGTGAGAAAAAAGGATGGGTTAGCATCAGTATTCAATTCACAGTCTTAGTGGATCCAGAGTCCACTATCCTCTCCTGTATGTACACACTCAGACATTCACACACACACTATCCTTGTCCCTTCATCTCTATTCTTTCAGACAATCCATCATCCTATTGTACTTGTACCATGGATGGTTGGTCTGGATATATGGATGGATGCACAACGCAGAGAAAGGATGAAAGAAAATACTCCTTTGTAAAAGGGGGAGGAAAGGGGGAGGAATTTGAGCGTAGCGCTCTTGGACGTAATGCCGACACGGCATCCTTCATTTCCTTCCTAGCAATCATTGACATTCAGGCTGTGTCGTCTGTAAACCTGAAGCTCAGATGGTAGAGAGAATGGGAGGGGTAAGGAGGGAAGGAGGAGGGGTGGAGAGGAGAGGAGGGGGACGAGGAGGGAGGAGGGGAGGAAGAGGAGAATAGGAGGGGAGGGGGAGGAGAAGGGGGAGGAGCGGAGGGGGGGAGGAGAGGAGGAGGGGGAGGAGGGGAGGGGAGGGGAGGGGGAGAAGAGGAGAGGAGGGGAGGGGGGAGGAGAGGAGGAGGGAGGAGAGGAGTGGGGGAGAGGAGGAGGGGTGAGAGGGGAAGGAGAGGAGGAGGAGGGAGGAGGGGAGGAGAGGAAGAGGGAAGGGGGTAGGCGAGGAAGAGGGGAGGGGAGGGGAGGGGGGAAAGGATGGGGGATGAAAGGAAGGGGGAGGTGAGGAGGGAGGCTGCAGCATCACCACTGCACTAAATGGACAGTGTGAGAGAGAAAGCGTGTGGCGAGGGCACAAAGAACAGGGTGATGCGTCCTTATCCTTTTTTATTGTCCTATATGTCAGATGGAGGGATAGCTGTATTCTTGTTCTGTCTCTGTGAGTTTTGAGATAGTTGTTCGAACAGTGTGTTCTAATCTCAGTTCTGGAATCCCCTTAGTTCTAGAATCCCCTTAGTTCTAGAATAACCTCTCAGTTCCAGAATGTCTCCAAAGAGTACAGCCACGTTCAGACCACTTCATCCTCTCCTTAGGAGGGATGAATTAACCCCTTCTCTGCAGACACACACAAATACAGTAGACACGCCCCACTGATCTTCCTCTAGTATAAACCCCCTGGGGTTTTTCCGGCATAGCAGTCCAATGGCCCTAACAGAGACCTGTAGTCTAAACCCTGTTTAATGAACCCAACCTGTATCAGACTCTCCCTTAGGAAAGATCCAGAGGGTTCCATTCTGGGCACTCTTTCACTCCATCACTCCTGCATGCGTTTGGTTATCCTTTCCTATACGCACGCACACGCAAACGCATGCACACACACACACACACACACACTGACAGCAGTGCGGGGAGATCCATTGGTAAGGTTTGGGTGTGTGTACTGCTGTTCACTGTTAGTCCTACAGTAATTATATTGTACTACTGTACTACTGCTGTTAGTTGTACTAGTATACATAGTCTCTTCAAACAGTTCAAGCTGATCTATTTCAGGTTATACGGTAGGTATGCATATCGTTGTACAAGTTAAATATTATATGGCCTTCTATCTCAAATTAAATGTTTTTAACATAAACCAAACATAGAACACGGATGACACAGGCGTTGATGTGCCGTTGTTGTGAACTACCTCTGTGTGATGTCGTTGTTGTGAACTACCTCTGTGTGATGTCGTTGTTGTGAACTACCTCTGTGTGATGTCGTTGTTGTGAACTACCTCTGTGTGATGTCGTTGTTGTGAACTACCTCTGTGTGATGTCGTTGTTGTGAACTACCTCTGTGTGATGTCGTTGTTGTGAACTACCTCTGTGTGATGTCGTTGTTGTGAACTACCTCTGTGTGATGTCGTTGTTGTGAACTACCTCTGTATGATGTCGTTGTTGTGAACTACCTCTGTGTGATGTCGTTGTTGTGAACTACCTCTGTGTGATGTCGTTGTTGTGAACTACCTCTGTATGATGTCGTTGTTGTGAACTACCTCTGTGTGGTGTCGTTGTTGTGAACTACCTCTGTGTGATGTCGTTGTTGTGAACTACCTCTGTATGATGTCGTTGTTGTGAACTACCTCTGTGTGATGTCGTTGTTGTGAACTACCTCTGTGTGATGTCGTTGTTGTGAACTACCTCTGTGTGATGTCGTTGTTGTGAACTACCTCTGTATGATGTCGTTGTTGTGAACTACCTCTGTATGATGTCGTTGTTGTGAACTACCTCTGTGTGATGTCGTTGTTGTGAACTACCTCTGTATGATGTCGTTGTTGTGAACTACCTCTGTATGATGTCGTTGTTGTGAACTACCTCTGTATGATGTCGTTGTTGTGAACTACCTCTGTATGATGTCGTTGTTGTGAACTACCTCTGTGTGATGTCGTTGTTGTGAACTACCTCTGTATGATGTCGTTGTTGTGAACTACCTCTGTATGCCGTCGTTGTTGTGAACTACCTCTGTATGATGTCGTTGTTGTGAACTACCTCTGTATGATGTCGTCCAACTACTTTGATTCAAATGTAAAGGAGCAGGGCTTGGTACCAGGTCCAACAGTCAATCTTCCTGTAGAATGTTTTGGACCGTAATAACCATAGTATATGACCATTCTCGTTTTTAATATAACACACACCCACACCATGTATTCAAAAGACTTAAGTTCAATGTGGTTTATTTTACCAGCATTGGCCTGTAATCTGGCAGTTTTTGGATGGCCCGTTGATAGTAGACATTGGTGGTGTTTCCATGGTTGAATCAGATTCATTTCCACATCATTGCCAGTCATACGTTCAGGCTCCCAGAGTGAAGGTATTATCTAATCTATCCTTCTTTCCCTAGTATAGTATTCACACAATGAGCCTGGATCCACAGTACCATTCACACAGCAAAGTATAAATACGTGAACAGGATTGGTGAGTCGAAGCATTGACTCAAAATTCCTCCAACGCAGCAAATGAAACCCTTCATAACAGGTTGGACTGCGTTGAGACCTTAGCAAATGAAACACCTTCATAACAGGTTGGACTGCGTTGAGACCTTAGCAAATGAAACACCTTCATAACAGGATGGACCGTGTTTAGAAACAAAACTCTTTTGATGACAGCTGTGACCATCGTGTCCAACCCTTGGGCGGTTAATGATCGGTCCATCAGTGGTTGAGTGGTCTGGTTGGATATTCATTCTTCCATCAACGGTCCGTTTACATGGTCGATCAATGGTTGACAAGTGGTTATATATTCAACCTCTACTTTGCCAGCCAGCTATTGGTGTTGGTGAGGTTACAGTAAGAATCTCTTTAGTAGGAGAGAGAGAGGGTCGGTCCGGGACTCATTGGTCCTGGGGCGGTCTGGTCCCGTTATTACCGGTGGTCGTATCCCCTCCTCCATCCGACGACGCCGAGAATTCCGTGATGCGTCGCGCGAGGGGGTTTGTGCTCTTGAGGAGTTCCATGGCAGAGAGGCGTGTCCCTCCCCTGCTGGACTTACTGCCCTTCTTCTGTAACAGGGCCATGAAGTTGTCGTTCCGCGAGCTGGACCGCAGCGTGGAGCCCAGGGTCAAGGTTTGGAGGTCACCCCCGCTGGTGCTGTGCTTCACTGGGGAGACCAGACTCTGGCGGCTGCCGAATGAGTCCCCTCGTTCTTTACGACCCAGGACTTTTCTCTTCGACCTGGAGGGAGGAGAGAAGTAGAATGTCATTTTAGACTTTTCAGAGTAAAAAACATTGTAAGGTAAAACATGTATAGTTGTTAATATGCTTAGAATGATTCATACATACTGGAAAACAGTAGATATCATTGTTATTTGTTTCTTTGACTGTTAAATACAATTTTTTACCGGTTTTCAAATAAATGTATGTTTGTTGGCGTACCTGTGTATTTTGGTGAAGAGGTCCTCCATGTTGTGTGTGTTGGGTGTGTGTCCACCGACATCATCATCCGTTTCCTCGGTGATGTGGAGTTCCGTTTTACCACTAAAGTCCAAACTACTCTGCTCAACGTTCTCCTCCACTGCATCATCACCTGGAGACAATAGGATTGGTCAGTTCCTCTCTACGATGAGAAACATTTCTATCAATTAACCAGTCAATAAATTAAGAAAACAATTAACAATGAATAAAAACAGTATTGGTAGTTATGTTTTTTTAAAATTGCTATGGGAACCACTTACACATCAACTAACAACTGAAGAGAATCAGAAACAGTAGTTTGAACTGTAACACGTGTCCTTATTCTGACAGGATCTGAATTCCAGCTGTCATTAATGAATTCCCTGTCATAACATTATACACATACCTGTCCCTATCTCTACAGTGGCCATCCTCCCCTCCAGGTCTGTAAGAGAACAATCATGCAATGAAGACTGTAATGGAGACTCCATTGAGCTCTCCTCATCTGTTCCCAGTTCATCTGTTCCCAGTTGGTTTTCCTGGTTTTCCTCTTTACCGGGAATCTCCTCAGGTGGGAACGCTCCAACAGGAGAGCGGAGAGCGGCTGGGCCGTCCATCTGTGTTCCCTGTCTGTCAGTGGTACCGTTGGAATGCACCGTGGTGGAGTTGGAGGGAAGAAGGAGACTGTTGGGCTTCTTGGGAACTGGTGGAGGAACCTTGAGGAGAGATTCAGAATTAGTGGATTGTCTCCATGATAACTAAAGGACAATTTGGTTTGTAGCAGGAAGTGGTCAAAGTATTTGGTTTGTAGCCGGAAGTAGTCAAAGTATTTCGTTTCTGGCAGGAAGTAGTCAAAATACATACAGGTAATATATGTAGATTATTTGGAAAGCAGCGGAGGCTCCTCAGAGAAGGAATGGGAGTACCATCCTCAGTGAATTTTATAAAAATGTAAATGGTCAAACATTTAAAAAGTTATCCTTTTTAGATAAAACTATACTAAAAAAATTCTGCAAAAAAAAATTAACTGAGACCCTGTCTTTCAAAGATAATTCGTAAAAATCCAAATAACTTCACAGATCTTCATTGTAAAGGGTTTAAACACTGTTTCCCATGCCTGTTCAATGAACCATAAACAATTAATGAACATGCACCTGTGGAACGGTCGTTAAGACACTAACAGCTTACAGACAGAAAGCAATTAAGGTCACAGTTATGAAAAACTTAGGACACTAAAGAGGCCTTTCTACTGACTCTTAACAACACCAAAAGATGCCCAGGGTCCCTGCTCATCTGCGGGAATGTGCCTTAGGCATGATGCAAGGAGGCATGAGGACTGCAGATGTGGCCAGGGCAAAAAATTGCAATGTCCGCACTGTGAGACGCCTAAGACAGCACTACAGGGAGACAGGACAGACAGCTGATCGTCCTCGCAGTGGCAGACCACATGTAACAACACCTGCACAGGATCGGTACATCCAAACATCACAGCTGCCGGACAGGTACAGGATGGCAACAACAGCTGCCCGAGTTACATCAGGAACGCACAATCCGTCCATCAGTGCTCAGACTGTCCGCAATAGGCTGAGAGAAGCTGGACTGAGGGCTGATAGGCCTGTTGTAAGGCAGGTCCTTACCAGACATCACTGGCAACAACGTCGCACAAACCCACCGTCGCTGGACCAGACAGGACTAGCAAAAGGTTCTCTTCACTGACGAGTCGCGGTTTTGTCTTACCAGGGGTGATGGTCGGATTCGCGTTTATCTTCGAAGGAATGAGCGTTACACCGAGACCTGTACTCTGGAGCTGGATCGATTTGAAGGTGGAGGGTCTGTCATGGTCTGGGGCGGTATGTCACAGCATCATCGGACTGAGCTTGTTGTCATTGCAGGCAATCTCAACGCTGTGCGTTACAGGGAAGACATCCTCCTCCCTCATGTGGTACCCTTCCTGCAGGCTCATCCTGATATGACTCTCCATTATGACAATGACACCAGCCATACTGCTCGTTCTGTGCGTGATTTCCTGCAAGAATGTCAGTGTTCTGTCATGTCCAGCGAAGAGCCCGGATCTCAATCCCATTGAGCACGTCTGGGACCTGTTGGATCGGAGGGTGAGGGCTAGGGCCATTCCCCCCAGACATGTCTGGGAACTTGCAGGTGCTTTTGTGGAAGAGTAGGGTAACATCTCACAACAAGAACTGGCAAATCTGGTGCAGTCCATGAGGAAGAGATGCAATGCAGTACTTAATGCAGCTGGTGGCCACACCAGATACTGACTGTTACTTTTGATTTTGACCCATCCATTATTCAGGGACACATTATTCCATTTCTGGTAGTCACATGTCTGTGGAACTTGTTCAGTTAATGTCTCAGTTGTTTAATCTTGCTATGTTCATACACATATTTACACATGTTAAGTTAGCTGAAAATAAAAGCAGTTGACAGTGAGAGGATATTTCTTTTTTTGCTGAGTTTATAATCACGTCACCAAATAATTGATTAAAACACACTGTTTTGCAAATAAGGTCTACAGTAACCTCAATAGCACTCTGTAGGGTAGCACCATGGTGTAGCCGGAGGACAGATAGCTTCCGTCCTCCTCTGGGTACATTGACATTGACAACCCCTTCCACAGACTTACACAGTAATTATGACAACTTCCGGAGGAGGTCCTCCAACCTATCAGCGCTCTTGCAGCATGAACTGACATGTCGTCCACTCAATCAAAGGATTTGAGAATTAATCTCGTACTGAAAGAATAAGCTACAGCTAGTTAGCACTGCAGTGCATAACATGTGGTGAGTAGTTGACTCAAAGACAAAGACAATAGTTGAAAATTTTTTAACAAATACATTTCTTCCAAAATGAAGGAGAGGCAAGGGAGAAATAGAGAGAGAGATAGAGAGATCTTCATTTTTTTCACTTTCAGTTTCACTTACTTAGCAAGCAAATGCAGCTAGCTAGTTTATCCTACTGAAACACCCTGCTCAAACAGAGGGATGCTACGTTAGCTAGCTGGCTATGACTTTCCAACACAACACTGGGATTCTTCCAAGTCATGGTAAGCTTTTATTATTATAAATTTATTGCCACCGGGGCCCGCCGGTGTAACTGCTTACTGACTGTACACTGTAACATTACTGCATGAAGCGGGTTTACTAACATGCTAGGTCCATTAACTATGTTGACTATGACGTTACCTTAGCTAATATGTTTTCGACGACGTAGGCTGTGTGTAGCTTGGAAAGGGTTTTGCGCCTGGTCACATACAGCAGATGTGTTGTGTATTGAAGAACACAAGTGAAGGGAAGAGATGAAAGGAGAGCGCATAGATGCAAGAAGGAATACAATGTGGCTGCTATGAAAGTGAACTGTGTTTACACGTGATCAGCGGTGTATTAATTCGCGATTTTGTTGGAATTAGTTTTTCTTAAACGGGAAAAAACGGGAATATACATACCTGAATTTGTCCAATAGAAACTCTCGATTGCAAATGTTAGATTAATGATTACACCCTATATCAGCTAGATGCAGGCAAGAGTGTGCAAGGCGGTATTGAATGTCACTGTCTGTCCATGTGTCACCTCAAATTTGTCTCTCGAACTGTGGGCACCTACGTTGTAAACTTTCATTCATAGGCTAGGTTGTAGCAACCTCATGATGGGTATGGGGAATATTTGAGGATCATATAGTGGCCTAAACCTATCGCTGTTACATTGGATGAATGGAATATGAATGAGAGTCATCCAATATGCTGTAATAAAAATATGGCCAAGCTCATGAAAACATTTTTTGTCCTCCCTCATCTTAAACGGCACTTACTGCCACTGATGGAGAAAGAGAGAGAGACAGAGAAAGAGAGAGACAGACAGACAGACTGGGGCCTACCTTGGGTTTCTTCTTGTCCAGTTCGGCCAGACAGGAGATGGTCATCCTGCTAGGGAGAGTCCTGCTCTTATCCTGAGTCTCCACCACCTCCAGGTTACTACAGGGAGAGGGAAGCGACCATCCACCCTCAGGCCCAAGATGGAGCTCCAAGTCTGGGTCGAACTCCGGCTCCAAGGCGGGGTCCTCCAGCAGTGGCTGGGGCAGGGGGAGAGGAGGGAGGTCGTACAGGGACTGGATGTGGGGGAAGGAGGGGAGATTGTAGAGACCCTGGTGGTGATGGAGAGGGAAGGTTTGGGTTTGGTCCAGGGGTCTACAAGGGCTAGTGGGGGGGTAAGGGAGGGCTTTCTTCAGCTTGGGCTTCCTACCTACCACCATGTAAATGCTGGGGTTGGGCATGGGCCGGGGAGGGTCAATGGGGGAGGTAGGGGGGGAGTCGGAGGCAACGGGGGAGGAGGAGGGGCACTTGAGGAGGAGGCTGAAGGGCCGTTTGGGTAACGGGGGTTTCACTGCGACCGGAGGCTTGGGCTTGGAGGCAACGAGGGGCCCGAGGGAGTTGACACCAGGGGTGACGGGCGGGGGGGAAAGGTCACGACCCTGCTCCTCCTCGATGATGTCATCAGACGCTCCGTCTGGGAAGTCCTCCAGGTCATTACGGGAGACGGAACGCAGGCGAATGTTCCGGAGCTCGTTCGTGGTCACCACGGGGAGAGATGATTGACTGCCGGAACTCAGTTTACCGGGCTTGGCTGCAGTGGATGTGTCAGAATGACGCCTGCTGGCCTTCTGTTTCGGTTTGATGGAGGACAAGTCTAGATGAGCGTTAACCGGCATCTCGAAGGAAAGCCTCGACCGGGAGGCTGGGTCACGCGGCGAGGTCACAGGCAGCGAAGACTTCCTCTCAGGGATTTTGGGGCGCATCTTACACCCCAATGTGGAGGCGGGCCCTGTTGTTGTTCCCGCGACCTGATTGGAGGGGGTGATGGGCGTGGGTGTCTCTGATTGGCTAGAGTAGCCGCTGGAAGGGGACATGAGTCCTGGAGGTTTGAAGGGGGAGGAGGCTTTGGTCGACTCGATGGAGAGGAGGGAGGGGGAGGAGGCTCGGGATGTAGACGGGGAATCCAGGAGAGACTCTGAACTGCCTCGAACCTTGGATTAGATTAGATAAGATTACATTTTTATTAGCCATGTATGGTTAAAAACATAATCTTCCTGGTCGTACATCAGCAAAAATCCTACATTACACCAGCGCTATCCAACCCTCCTCCTGGAGATCTCACCAAGACTGTTAGCTGAATCAGACTGTTAGGTTGGGCTTGGACTGTAGATCTCCAGGAAGAGAGAGCCCTGCATGACACAATACATACAACACACAAACCCCTGTGGCTTTCCACAAGTAGAAAAGTACTTAGGGCCCTATTCAGACTTAACTTTTAAAATGGACTTAAATCAACAGAACATGGACTTTAGTAAAACGTTTTACTTAAATCCATGTTAAACATCTTATCTCAAGTCTGGATGTGGCCCTAAGTGCCTAGACTAGTCTTACCTTTATACAGTCTACGACAGTAGTCCCTGTGGCGGTGCTAGACCCAGACCATGACTGGTAGGGATCAGAAGACTTCCACTCCCCCAGCTGCCAGTGGGCTGGGGAGGACAGCTCCGTGTTGTCGGGTCCTTGGACCTCCAGGCCAGGGGGCCCATCCATCCCACCGTAGCCCAGCTCGGGATCCTCCAGATCAGGCTTGGAGCGGCAGGAGGAGGAGGGTAGGAGAAAGTCTGGCTGGAAGTCCTGGAGGTGTTCCCGTGGGATGTGGAGGGATTTTGGGCGTCCATCCCGGTAGTGACCCCTGTCACGGCCGTGTACACACCCATCGGTGTCCCCTAAATTCTTCATGAGAGAGACGCTCCGGACCGGCGGAGGGGGTTTGTGTTTGGACTTCTTTAGCGAGATGGAGCGAGAGCGTAACCGTAGGCGACCGTCCTGGGGGAAGCTGCCGTCGGTTACGGAGATGTTGTCGACGCTGGCGCTACCGTCCTCGGAGCTCCCGCTGGGATACAGGAGGGCATAGCTCTCCCCCTTCTCACCACGGAGCTGATAGTGGTGGTGGCTGTGCATTTCTGTTGGAACACCCCCGTTCGTCCCGTTACCGGCTCCTGTTACCGCAGTGACACTGTACATCCCGCCACTGACGTTATCTGTGGAGCAGAACGAACCGGAGTCTGTCGGCGTGGAGAGAGAGCGCTCGCGGAACTTGAATGCGTTGGCCGCAGCGATGGAATATGCCGACCTCTCCCTCCTTTCTCCTCCTCCCACCCCTCTTTCTGACCCCATCTGTCCCCCTGCGGGGCTAGCCGCCGCGCCCTCTGTCTCGCTCCGCCTCCCCGTCGTCATAACCATGGTTACCGGGTGCCTGAGACCGGACGGCTCCGATATCGACGTGAACGAACTAGAGTGAGACTGCGACCCCGAGCTCCCGGAGAGTCCCAAACTGGTCTGAGAGGGGCACAACAACCCCCCACCCTGCCCCCCTACCCCCCCAACCATCCCCACCGTTTTGGGCATGGTCGCCGGTCCCTTTCCTAGCGGATTGGGAGCTAAATTATAACTATAGGCCTCACTCCAGACACCAGGAGAGAAGGTAGAGCCTTTAGGGCCATTCCAGGACTGAGACGGGGAGTTGGAGCAGAGAAGGGTAGCAGAGTGGTCCATGGTGCCCATGGTAGGAGGGGGCGTCCGGGGGGACTGGGGCAGGCTGAGGCTGGGGTCCAGGTCACTGTGGGTCTTCCTCAGGGTAAGGTGCTGGACAGGGGTGTCTGAGATGGGCTCCAGAGACCGGGGCTGACCGGTGACGCCGCAGCCCAGGGACAGAGAGGGGGAACAGGAGCCCTGGAGGAGGTCTACGCCCAGGATTTTACCCTCACCTAGGGAGAGAAGGAGGAGAGAGGGGGGAGACTGTTGAGTTATCCATGGATAAAAACAGAAAGGATTTAAGGTTGTCATATTGATAATTAGGGATCACTTAACATCAGAATAACATTTTCCTGGGCTTGCCTACATTAATACGAAAACCTTATTTGAAGTTTAAGAGTTGGCTCCTGAGAAAAGACCTGGGGTAACTCCCCACTGGGCACACACTGGTTAAATCAACGTCGTTTCCACGTTGAACCAATGTGGAGTAGACGTTGACTTGGCCTATGTGCCCAATGGGCCATTACATTCTACACTGAGTTTACAAAACATTAAGAACACCTGCTCTTTCCATTACAGATTGACCAGGTGAATCCAGGTGAAATCTATGATCTCTTATTGATGTCACTTGTTAAATCCACTTCAATGAAGGGGAGGAGACAGGTTATAACCTCTACAGGATCGGTGGGTTCCACGCGGGACAGTTGAGCTAATGTAGGCTAATGTGATTAGCATGAGGTTGTAAGTAACAAGAACATTTCCCAGGACATAGATGTATCTGATATTGGCAGAAAGCTTAAATTCTTGTTAATGTAACTGCACTGTCCAATTTACAGTAGCTATTACAGTGAAAGAATACCATGCTATTGTTTGAGGAGAGTGCACAGTTATGAACTTGAATATTTAATAATAAACCAATTAGGTACATTTGGGCAGTCTTGATACATATTTTGAACATGAATGCAATGGTTCATTGGACCAGTCTAAAACTTTGCACATGCACTGCTGCCATCTAGCGGCCAAAATCTAAACTGCGCCTGGGCTGGAATAATACATTATGGCCTTTCTTTTGCATCTTCAAATACGATGGTACAAAAAAATACAATTTCTTTTTTCCTTGTATTATGTTATATCAGGACTTTCAAATGGTATCAAGAATATGCATATCCTTGCTTCGGGTCCTGAGCTACAGGAAGTTAGATTTGGGTTTGTCATTTTAGGTGAATTTTTTTTTTTTAAAGGGGCGGGTCCTTAAGAGCTAAAAATAATGATTTTTATGCCTTGGGACAATTGAGACATGGATTGTGTATATGAGGATGAATGGACAAGACAAAAGATTGAAGTGCCTTTGAACGTATGGTAATAGGTGCCAGTCGCACCGGTTTGTGTCAAGAACTGTTTTCACGCTCAACAGTTTCCTGTGTGTATCAAGGATGGTCCACCGCCCAAAGGACACCCAACTAACTTGACACAACTGTGGGACGCATTGGAGTCAACATGGACCAGCATCCCAGTTTGTTTTCCCTCCCTCTCACCATCCCTACCTCTGTCTCTCTCTCTCTCTCTCTCTCTTTCCTTCTCTCTCTCCCTCTCTCTGCAGCTTTTTTCAAAGAGAGGAGAGGAGGAGAGGAGGGAGAGAAGGAAGAACTGTGTGTTGCCATGGCAACAGCTACCTGTTCTGTCGTTAGGGCAATGGTAAGCTGATGGCAGAGAGAGAGTGACGGAAAAAGAGAGAGATAGTGAGTGAGCGATAGCGAGAGAGTGGAGAGAGAGAGAGAGAAAGAGAGTGAGTGAGGGAGTGAGTGAGTGAGTGAGGGTGAGTGAGTGAGTGAGTGAGTGAGTGAGGGAGGAAGGGAGGGGATAGAGAGAGAGGGGGAGAGGGAGAGAGAGAGTGAGAGAGAGGGTGCAGCAGTAATCACACCTATCACACCTAACCTTACCAAGCCAGTCTATCTATCACACCTAACCTTACCAAGCTAGTCTATCACACCTAACCTTACCAAGCCAGTCTATCTATCACACCTAACCTTACCAAGCCAGTCTATCTATTACAACTAACCTTACCAAGCTGGCCTAACTCAGAGACAAAGAGGCAGAAATACACTACTGCACTGTCAAAATATTGCAGGGGGAGAGAGAGGGAGAAAGATGACAAGGGGTGAGACACAGTGAGAAACAGAGAGAAATGCAGGGAGGGTGATAGCATGATAGAAAGAGAGAGAGATGCAGTGAGGATGATAGCAGGATAGAAAGAGAGAGAGATGCAGTGAGGATGATAGCAGGATAGAAAGAGAGAGCGATGCAGTGAGGGTGATAGCAGGATAGAAAGAGAGAGAGATGCAGTGAGGATGATAGCAGGATAGAAAGAGAGAGAGATGCAGTGAGGATGATAGCAGGATAGAAAGAGAGAGAGATGCAGTGAGGATGATAGCAGGATAGAAAGAGAGAGAGATGCAGTGAGGATGATAGCAGGATAGAAAGAGAGAGAGATGCAGTGAGGATGATAGCAGGATAGAAAGAGAGAGAGATGCAGTGAGGATGATAGCAGGATAGAAAGAGAGAGCGATGCAGTGAGGATGATAGCAGGATAGAAAGAGAGAGAGATGCAGTGAGGATGATAGCAGGATAGAAAGAGAGAGAGATGCAGTGAGGATGATAGCAGGATAGAAAGAGAGAGAGATGCAGTGAGGATGATAGCAGGATAGAAAGAGAGAGAGATGCAGTGAGGATGATAGCAGGATAGAAAGAGAGAGCGATGCAGTGAGGATGATAGCAGGATAGAAAGAGAGAGAGATGCAGTGAGGATGATAGCAGGATAGAAAGAGAGAGAGATGCAGTGAGGATGATAGCAGGATAGAAAGAGAGAGCGATGCAGTGAGGAAGATAGCAGGATAGAAAGAGAGAGCGATGCAGTGAGGATGGTAGCAGGATAGAAAGAGAGAGAGAAAAGGATGAGGGGGTGTTGGTAGCATCAAACTATCGAATTTGACACTTTGTTGGGCACTGCTCAGTGATGCAAACGACAACGTACTCATCAGAACCGTCTACCAATTACAGACACCATCCTACGTGGGACACGTCCTGCTAAAACAGGTATGCCAAAACCAGGAAGAGGTTTGGAGTATCAGAACGCTATATCCCACACACACACACACACACACACACACACACACACACCCACACACACACACACACACACACACACACACACACACACACACACACCACACACACACACACACACACACCGACACACACACACACACACACTACCCCCACACACTCTTTCCACACCATGCCCTACCTGTGACGTCGAGGGGGAGCAGGTGAGCGGGTGTCCGTTGTCCCAGGTGCCAGCGGGGTTTCTCGGCCACGGGGGGTCCTAGAGAGGTACTACTCCACACCACCAGAGGGCGATCTGACCCACAGGGTGATGGAGAGGGGAATGCGTCTACACCCCTATTGATTCCTACTGAGGAGGTCTCATCCTCCTCACACACCTGCCCCTTAGACGCCGGCTAGAGGGGAGGGGGTGGGTGGGGGGGAGAGGAGAGGAGAGGAAAGGAGAGATATTCAGATTCAAAATCGGTGGAAAGCAGAGAAGGTTGGAAAACGCCGCACAATGCTGCTCATGCTCCCAGGTGATATTTATTTACAACTTTTTAACCCTTAGGTCTTCATCAGGCATCCATATCCCAGGTGGGGGTGGAAGGTCCTATATATAGGGGCAGTACTCAGTGACATCACTTCCTGAAACATGAGGTAAAAAATGTATAACATAGTTTCACAATGTTCACATTCAATGTATCAAAATATATGATCATACACAGAGAATGTGATCAATATTTATAGTAATATACATACACATACAATATTCAACTAGGATAGAAATAAAACACAATTTAGACTAATTGAAACTATAAAAACGGTTTCAAGTCAAACTCCTCGTTAAGGCCAAGAGGAGACGGTGTGTTCAGCCTGTGGATCCAGAAAGATTCCCTTTGTATAAGTTTCCTCTCAATGTCCCCTCCCCTGTGTGACATCTTAACCATTTCTACTCCAATGTATCTCAGAGAACTAATAGGATGTCCAGTGTGTACAGAGAAGGCTGACATTTGGAAACCAAGAAAGAATTTTGTGTATTTAACTTGTAAGTCAAGCCCAACACTAGTCATGTCAAATGAAAGTCTTCAGTAAATCTCACGGATCTATGCATTATCTTATTAATGCAAATATTTCAAAATGCAGGTAACTCATGACATCTCATGATAATACATTGATGAAAACAGTGAGAGAAGGATTCTACCAAAATAAATTGCAAATGTTTTTAAACAACTATTATCTGGACTATATTGGCACCAAAGGACTAGCAAAAGTTAAGTTAAAGTACCTGTCCAGCGAAAACCTCACTTTTAAGAGTTCATATTCTGATAACTGAGTCAAAGCATAAATTGGAGAAAAAATACTTAAAGGGGCAGTGAAGTCAAAAATGAGATTTCCAGTTTTTTTATGATATTTCCAAACTTTGAGCTCATAATTACACAGAAATTGTGAAAATTATGATACTGCCCTTTATGATACTGCTTTTGGAGAAAAAAACACCTGGAATTTCATCCTGTTCAAGGGGAATGGAGTTTCTGGTCCACAGCATGACATCACAATCTGATCTGATTATTCTGACCAATGACCAGCCATCTTTGATTTGCATACGTATCCTCCTACTTTGAAGGGGTAAGTGGGGTCGACTCTAGAGTCTAGACGATCCTATCCGCCAATCGGGGCTGTTTATGTAAATATCTTTAAATTTGTATCAACACGCCCCACAATCAGGCGGAATATTTCAATGGCAGAAAGTGGCTCACGAAAATAAATGATTCAAAATATATTTGGAGTTTTTTTCATGCAATAAAGAAACACAGTGGACTCTTGCCATTTGAAAATTCCAGTGAAACAGTGGCGGATTCCAGACTAATGTCCAGACAAACGGACATTATCAAATAGTTATAATATATGTTCTCTCTGTTATCATTTCACCAAGCTAGCTAGCTATAAATCAATGTGTTATCTACATTGTGCAGCTATATATATATATTAAAAAAAATGTAAATGTAACCTTTATTTAACTAGGCAAGTCAGTTAAGAATAAATTCTTATTTACAATGACAGCCTAGGAACAGTGGGTTAACTGCCTTGTTCAGGGGCAGAACAACAAATTTTGACCTTGTCAGCTCAGGGATTTGTTCCAGCAACCTTTTAGCTACTGGCCCAACGCTCTAACCACTAGGCTACCTGCTGCCCCAATGCGTTATCTAAATAACGCATCAATATATAGCTGCGTAATCTAAATTGCGGCCTCGACTCCGCCATAGAAATAGACAGAATAGAAGCTCCAGTAATATGGATAGCCTAACGATTGAACGGTTTGGAGCGTGTATTGAAGCAATGAGCAGGTTCGTTTCACTTGGCCCAGTGCCCCGAGTCAGTGGAGATTTCTCTTTAGGATCAATGGAATAGTCGAAAATGAGTCAACCCTGCACACCCAGGGCCATGCAAAACGAATTTGCCTTAAAAGTTAGAGGTCAAACCATTCATTTTGGGTCAACGGGGGGGAGTGGGGATCTAAAATGCAATCATATCATGAAATTAGTTAATATATTTTAATATATATTAATATATTTAGTTTTATGCAGACTAGCTAACAAATAAGAGCAACTTGACAAATGAGAAAATGGATTATGATTAATTTGCTGGTAAAAAAGGGGAGGTGCTAAACATTAGTTTACACCCATTATTTTAATTTGCTCTATGGCAAGGCAGCCAAGTGTAGGGTTGTATTAGTTACCACAGCCACAAAGTCCCAAACCACGTCTTTCTCCAGACTTTCTGTTCTTAAAATCGGATTTTAAACCTGTCACTTTAACCCTAACATTAACCATACTCCTAACCTTAGCCTAACCCTAACCTTAAATGAAGACCCAAAAAACACATTTTTGTTTTCATGAATGTGTACAATGTAGCCCATTTTGATGGTTTTGTGTAGTGGAAACCCAAGTGTAGACTATTGAGAAAAGCTGTTTGGCTCTCAGATGACTCACGAATAGAAATAACTTTGAAGCAGGTATTTCTGATTAATAAACAGTGCCAATAAATAGGTCATATTGAAATAAAACCCAGCTCTGAAACATCTGAAGTCACACATTCAGATTTGGCACTTCAAGCCCAAATATATCATACTTTAACTAAAATGATCACTTATTGACTTACATCATTGTGCAACACAATTTAAGTAGGTAAGTAAGTAGGTAACTGTAAAGTTAAATAAAGGTGTTTACCAGGAAGATGAATTCAGGTCTCTTGTTGTTGAGGGAGACAGGGGAACGACTCAGGGTGGTGGACGTATCGTCAGAACTCTGGGAGGAAGCTGTCGGGTGGCGAAACGTCTGGCCTGTTAACTTGGTGTCATACAGCTGCTCTTCAAAGTCTGTAGGCACACACACACACACACACACACACACACACACACACACACACACACACACACACACACACACACACACACACACCAGAGTTAGTCAAGTTGCAGAACATCCGTCCCGTTAGCTGCTTCTTGAAGTCTGTTCAAAGCGGAAACACCAGTTAGTCACATGCAGTAAATACACACTCCAGAGATACCAGCCAGTTAGCCTGCTGGCAGAGTGGAAGCTTGGAGGAGTGGAGACCCAACACAAAAAAACTAAATGTGGCGTCCACCTCTAGTCTGACTCACTGCATACTCTCTCCACCTCCTCTCTCTCCACCTCCTCTCTCCACCTCCTTTCTCTTTTTCTCCTGCCTCTCTCTTTCTTTCTTGCCCCTTGCTCTCTCTCTCTCTCCCCCTGCTTCTCTCTCTCTCTCTTTCTCTCCTCATGTTTCCCACTCTCCTCAGGACTCCCCCTCAGGCCATTGTAAACATACTGATTACCATTCCACAACCCCCCCCCCAAAACTCACAAAACACCCTCCTCTACTCCTCCACTCCCCTAACCCCACCCCCTCTCCACTCATCCCTGCAACCCTATTCTCCCTCCCATTCCACACACACACACACACACACACACACACACACACACACACGCAAACACACACACATACACGCAAACACACACTCGCAAACACACACACACACACGCAAACACACACCCCACCCCAAGCCCTGGCCCGCCCCCAAACTCTTTTTTTGGGGGGGAGGGTGGTTTGAAGGGGGTTAAGGGTTTGGGAGGGGGTTGTGAGTGAACTTGCTCTCTGGGACAATAAGGATGCCTTCATCCCAGTGTAGGGTTGCCTAGCAATTCCAGTACCCCGGAGACAATGGAACAGCCCTTTAATCAACAATGGCCTGGAGTGAATCCCCTGACCAGGGAAGAGGGGCAGACCTGGCAACTGATTCTAGTTTGAACCATAATGACCACCTTACTGGGAGCCTGTGGTTGCCAGGTCTGGTTCTAGTCTGGCTAAAGAAAACAAATCTGGCAACTTGATCACCTAACTTCACTTCTTAATTTAACCTTTTTTTATGACGAGGACAAGAGACAGTAACAGGAAATGTAACATGCCCAGTTAGCACTCTTTAAGGGGACGTTGAACATGTCGTGTACTACTGGTTGTAGTCAGGTACCTTACAAAGCTACCTCACTAGTATCCTTTATGGTGAATGTGGAATGAAGGACAGTACCAGCAACAACTTCTTTATGACTTTGTTGATTACATTTCCACACATGTTGTGTTGCATTTGCTGCACTGTAATGAAATCTAGCCTGAGTGCCAGTCCGTATATGCTATCATGTAAACTCCTTGTCATGACAAAAAAAAAAAATGGGCTTTTGATAATTGACCAATTGAATTGAGTTGGAAAGAGCACAAACATATCTGGGACCAGGCCAGATGAAATCTGCTTTGTGGTGCAATTTTTTTTTTTTAACTTAAATTTATGCCAGTGCTTCTGTTTAATGTATTAGTCTAACTATCGGAAGCAGTAGACCTGACCACACACACACACACACACACACACACACACACACACACACACACACACACACACACACACACACACACACACACACACACACACACACACACACACACACACACACACACACACACACACACACCACACACACCACACACACACACACACAGTCTCTCAGACTGTAGCTAATGTCAACAGACAGATGTTCCCCTATAAGCATACAGTGAAATGTTCAGTCTATTCAACACAACGGTACGAGTCCCTATTCTCATCCAAAGCTGCTCTTAATGTGAGGTACAGACAGATACTGTACTTCCCTGTGAATGTAGGAATGCATCACGGTATAGAAATAGCAGAACAAGAGAGGTTCTAGAATGGTGGCATTGCAAGGAGCACAGACGGCTATATATATATATGGTGAGTGATAACAGTTAAATGAAATCTGCAATGTGCAGGAGTGATGAAACAACGACAAATACACAAGTAATACACCAGGTCTCTTATGAAAAATAGGTTGAAAAATAAGTTTCTCTCAATGACATTTCTGACTGTAAATACTGCAAATATGGAGGAAAGTCAGTTTGTTGGACTCAAGGATAACATCAGCTCTCTCCCTTGACATGACTGAGCATCCCAACACGGTCTCTTTACTTATACAGTGCACTACTTTTGACCAGGAGCCACAGGGCTCTGGTCAAAAGTAGTGCACTACGTAGGGAATAGGGTGCTATTTGGGATACATCCTCTGTCTCACACCTCAGGCTAACGTAGCGCAAGCATTCCAGTCGAAAACGTATTTCATCCTGTTTTAATTAGCATAGCCATGCTAACATTTCCCCCATTAAAACATATGAGATTTATAGTAAAATATGCTGACGCTAAAGTTACAGTGCGGTGAGTCAAATGGTACCCTAGTCCCTACGTAGTGCACTGCTTTTGACCAGGGCTCATAGGGTCAAAAGTAGTGCACTACGTGGGGAATTTGGGACGCAGAGCCTGGAGTTGCTATGACCGTATTGCTTGCTAGCTACTGTTGGTTCTGCTATAAATACTCAACTGGAATCATTCAACTGAATACACAGAACACACACACACACACAGAGAAGAATTAGCCAATTAGCGAAATCTGTGACGCCACTCAAGCTCAAGTCACCATACAGTTACTGTTAGTAGTGTACACTACAGTATAGTGAAGGACGGAGAGAGGGGCTAGTGTGTGTGTGTGTGTGTGTGTGTGTGTGTGTGTGTGTGTGCGTGCGTGCGTGCGTGCGTGCGTGCGTGCGTGTGTGTGTGTAACAGTAAAGTGTAATGGTAAGGGTCTGTGTAACCGTGTTAAAGGAGGTAGATGGTATCAGTCTAGTATACAGTAACACTGTTCCCTACTGTTTATTGAACTGTTAAGACAAGCAGGACCACAATGGAAATTAGTCTCTAGACTTTGTGTTTTAATCCTTATTTTTTTTATCAATGTGCTATTGTACACTATTCCCTATGGGCCCTGGTCAAAAGTAGTGCACTATGTAGGTAAAAGGGTGCCATTTGAGACGAAGCCCAGACTGAGTTTTGTTCCAGGTCCTGCTCCAATACTTTTGATATGCATTCTTCATTTGTCAAATCAATCAGTGATCTGACATCATACAGGTGACATCATACCAGTGACATCATACCAGTGACATCATACCAGTGACATCATACCAGTGACATCATACCGGTGACATACCAGTGACATCATACCAGTGACATCATACCAGTGACATCATACCAGTGACATCATACCGGTGACATACCAGTGACATCATACCAGTGACATCATACCAGTGACATCATGGAGCTGGAGATAGATTCCAATCTGCTAAAGGGCTCCCTTCCTTCCCTCCTTGACCCCTTGCTCCTCGTCTCCTATCCTGTGTCATTGTCTCCTTACCTCTGTACTTGTCTCCTTAACAGTTAACCCACTGTTCCCTGGGTGCTGTGGAAGACACATTCAGTTAAAGACATTCAGTTGTACAACTGACTTGGCTTTCCCTTTCCCAATGTTATCCTATGTAGTACAGGGTAACATTCTGTCCAATGTTATCCTATGTAGTACAGGGTAACATTCTGTCCAATGTTATCCTATGTAGTACAGGGTAACATTCTGTCCAATGTTATCCTATGTAGTACAGGGTAACATTCTGTCCAATGTTATCCTATGTAGTACAGGGTAACATTCTGTCCAATGTTATCCTATGTAGTACAGGGTAACATTCTGTCCAATGTTATCCTATGTAGTACAGGGTAACATTCTGTCCAATGTTATCCTATGTAGTACAGGGTAACATTCTGTCCAATGTTATCCTATGTAGTACAGGGTAACATTCTGTCCGATGTTACCCTATGTAGTACAGGGTAACATCGGACAGAAGAAAAGAATGTGACAGAAGAGGGATAGACAGGCTGTACGTTATCAGACGACCCTGTTGTGCTGAAAGAGGGGTATTGTTCCCTCTCTACTTCCCCCATTCCGTCACTGGAGAAATAAGAACGGGTGAGCCCATAGTTACCGGGTCCCGGTTGTTAGGGTGGGGCTGGGCTGTTTTTGAAGGGCACACACACCCATACACACAGGACCTCACATAATTGTGGGGACTTTTTGGGAACCAACAACCTAACCCCTAACCTTAACTCCAATTCTAACCCTAAACCTAACCATAACCTCTAACCTCAATTTTAACCCTAATTTTAACCCCAATTCTAACCCTAAACCTAACCATAACCTCTAACCTCAATTTTAACCCTAATTTTAACCCCAATTTTAACCCTAATTTTAACCCTAATTCTAACCCTAACCCCTAGGCCTAAAATAAATAAAAAATATAAATGAGGACTGGCAAAATGTCCTCACTTCTCTGAATTTTAGTTGGTTTACTATTCTAGTGAGGACTTCTGGTACTCACACATATAGTAAAACGTGTACACACACACACACACACACACACACACGCACGCACGCACGCACGCACGCACACACACTGACAACTTGATGTCCAAAATATATGAATTTAATGTCAGTAACGTTAGCTATAATACTTCAAGTCAAGCTGGTCCCAATCTCCCATATCCCAATCTATACATTCTCCCATATCCCAATCTATACAATCCCCCCCTTGGAGTGCATCCCAAATGGCACTGTATTCCCTTAATAGTGCACTACTTTTGGTTAAATATAGTGCACTACTTTTGGTTAAATATAGTGCACTATATGGGGAATAGTATGCCATTTGGAACTCATCCGGCCTTGGTGTAAATGGATTAAAAAAATACATATTTAACCTTTATTTAAACTAGGCAAGTCAGTTCAGAACAAATTCTTATTTACAATGACGGCCTACACCAGAGCCTGGATTCGAACCAGGGACTGTAGTGCCTTAGACCGCTGCACCACTTGGGAGTTCAGCGACGACAACCGCCAATAAATAGCCTTAAAGGGGAAGTTCACCCAACTACGATCTTTTGGTATTTTTCTTCATTAGTCTACTGTTGATACAGTCCCAAAATGTTTTGCATGTCAGCGATTGGACTTTGAAGAAGCGTCACCTACAACATCATTATAATGATGCTAACGCTAACCCCTTGACCACTCTCTAATTGAGGACCAAGGGGAAAAAAACACTAACACCAGGCCTTTCAACTGCAGGTCAAATAGTCATATGGTTTAAATAGTTGAAATACTTTGAAGTGAAACTCGAGTTAACTTGTCAAGCTTGACAACCAAACTACTAGACTAGTCCCTAAAGAACGATGTCTAACTCTTCATGCCAGGCTACTTAAATCAAACTCACCTTAAGAATATGAAAGTATTTCAGATGATGTGTTTGATATGGGGCAGCAGACTTTTATTCTCTAAATACAGTATTGTTGGCAGTCATTTAATTTATTGGTTGATATTTATGAATGAAAGATCAAATCCAACCTCATTCGATGATATAACTACTGTAGAAGTGCTCTCATCTGGGATAGCAAACACAAAGAAGTGCTTTATGAATACAGGGACTAATGTATGAAGTACAGTAATGTACAGACCTTGGGCTTAAACCTTGGATGCTGAGTACTGTTCCGTGTGTGTGTGTGTGTGTGTGTGTGTGTGTGTGTGTGTGTGTGTGTGTGTGTGTGTGTGTGTGTGTGTGTGTGTGTGTGTGTGTGTGTGTGTGTGTGAACTGAGAGAGAAAGCACGCAGGGCATTCTACGCCATTAAAAAACAAATTCAAATTGAAATACCTATTAAAATTTGGCTAAAACTAATTGATTGTGTCCACTTCCAAAACAAGATTTCACCAAATGGGACAAACACCCCATTGAAACCCTACATGCAGAGTTCTGTAAGATTCTCCTACATGTCCAGAGGAAAACCACAAACAATGCATGCAGGGCAGAATTAGGCCAATATCCACTAATAATAAAAACTCAGAAAAGAGCAATTAAGTTTTGGAAACATCTAAAATACAGTGACCCCCTCTCATATCATTACCAAGCCCTGCAATGCCAAGAGCTGAGCAAAGAAAAGAGTCCCCTCATTCAGCTATCTGGTCCTAAATCAACAGTACACTGCGGCTAACTATTTGACCATGGTTACTGATCAAAACCTTAGAAAAACCTTGACAAAGTACAGGCTCAGTGAGCACAGCCTTGCCATTGAGAAGGGTAGACCCACGAAAATCTGGCTCCCTGTAGAGGAAAGGCTGTGCAACCACTGCACAACAGTAGAACCTGAGACAGAGCTGCATTTCCTGACAAAATGTAAAAAATATTAAACAATTAGAGAGTGTCATTTCCCCAAATTTGAAACCCGTATTAAATGTTTCAAAGACCTCTCTGATGAGGACAGGCTACCCGTCCTGTTGGGGGAGGACGCAGAGAGCTGTGGGTTGGCAGCGCACTACATTGCTGCCTGCCATAAGTTGAGGGACAGTGTCTGACAGACCAATCAACCTGTATATGTCCTCTACTGTATGACTATTGTTATTGTTGAATGTATGGTTATTTTGAC